>NC_025698.1:19448692-19451375 GCF_000633955.1 Camelina sativa | reverse complement strand
ACAAAATCTGTGAGGAAGAGAGACACATGAGAAACAAGTCCCCATGTTTCCAAGTAAGCGGCTTGCATATCTTCCCGAACCGTTTACTTTTAATGCCACAACGCGACGCAAGGACCGCAGCACGCATCAATATATAAACAGCCAAACTCGTATGTTGAGTATTTGGCCCTGTGAGAAGCATAGATGGTCCAGCCACCAATCCAGCAAACAGGGCCCTCCACTTTGCAGTTCTGGATTCAGATAAATTACTTCACTGTGATCAAATCTGAAGCAACCGATGTAATTCTATATTTCACTATTTTGGTTCATTCTAAAAATCAGAAAAAAAAAAAAAAAATCCAAAAGATTAGTGTAGGGACATGCCTCTTGTCTCCTACTAAAGCAGCAATAGCTTCATCAACTGTAACAAAAGTCCCAGCAAAAGTTCCCAAAAACAATCCGTATCTCAACGTCTCCTTTATCCCCAGAGCAATCGCTTCACTATTCGAAAACTCCCCGATTCTCCTAAACCGGATTACGATCAGATCAGATTGAGCTGTTAAACCGGAAAATAAAAAAAATAAAAAAAAATCTCAAGGCGGATTAGGCTAACCTCGATTGAGAAGAAGACCTACGACGGCGAGCGAAACGAGCTACGATTGAGAAAATAGCTAATCCACCTTTTAAACCAGTACCTATAGTGAATCCTTTAACGGAAGCAACGATGATTCTTCGAAGCTTCTCCGAATCATCCACCGATTTCGATTCCGATTCAGAGGAACATGACGAAGAAGAGAGATCGAATCGATCGTTGTGACCGTTGATGCATGATGAGCAACGAGAGCCGTTCGTCGACTCGCCGGAAGGTGACGACATGACGTCGTCGTCGGTGAGAACTCTCCGGATTGCGCCAAAAGAGCTTTGGTGGGAAATTGGGAATTGGCTTTTGAATAAAATACACAAAAGAGAAGAGAGAACCAGAAAAAAAAAGGAGAGAGTGAGTGAACGAAGACAAATAAAAAATTTCGTTGATTTAGTAGAGAGCCCCAGTAAGTATTATCCAGCTGTCAAGGAGTGACTCCCACGTGTCGGTTTTGATTTGTTCTTTTCTCTTTTAATGAATCTTTTTGATTCTTCTGCTTTGGGAACCGTAATGATTTGGATAGTATGGGTTGTGGGAAGGCGATGGGCTTATTTTATGGGCTTGAAAGCAGATATATAGGATAATATTAAAAACTTGCAACGTTACAAAAACAAATAGAAAAATAATATTTTTTCCCTATAGTTGTGATTTTTTATGGATATGGTTGATTGAAGAATATTTGATCAGATTCAGAGAGTCCATATATTTTAATCCAGATGATCAGATTCAGAGAGTCCATATATTTTAATCCAGAAAACATAGATATAGGTATTTTCGGAATGCTTATGCGAACTAAACATGTTTAGGTAAATCATTTTTCAAAAAATATGTATAATACATGCTTTATTGTTGAACGCTTGAATTCTTTTATGAGAATCCAAACAATACATGACATAATCTCAGTTCTCATAGCATTCAGTCAACTACAAAGTAAACAAGGTTAAAGATGACCCACAATATGGGTTCTATTGGTATAGCATCGTCTAGAACAAGTTACACACATAAGAAAAAAATATATATAAACTTTATCTCATTTTTTGCTTCTTTAACCAATTATTGTTTTCCTCCGACCTACAAAATAAATCAGATTTGTCCAAATACAAAATCAGTCTCTTGATTGGAATAACATCGTCTAAAACAAGCTACACTCACATAAAGAGAAAAAATGAAATGTATATGCGAATTTTACCTCTCGTCGTCCGCCTTCTGCTTCTTTCACCTACTATCGGACTTATTTGCTTTGCTCCCTACTCGTCTATAAGCTCATGTGATTATGTGTAAAGTGTATTAAAAGAAGAAAACTTCACGGTTTATATTCCGTATTGTAAATGAGTCCTAAATATTTTTGTAAACTAACCCAATTTCAAATTTTCAATTTGCTAGATAACCTATAATGAAACTCTTTTGCACGTTATTTTGTAAGATATCAAAATACAACTAAAAAGTCTAAAATATACACTGCTTGAAAATAATTAATTACATAACAATATAAAGATTCCAGTCAAAATATACATACTATACTAATTTGATGAATGTAAGTATTTTACATGTCTTATATCCTTTCAATGCTAACTAATAATCATAATCCATGGAAAATGTAAACCATTGCAAGTTTGCATCTTTCAAGTTGACGTCGGTTTAGTAAACCGTTGCCAATACCAATGCTTCTCCCAAACTTGATACATGGAATCCACAGGGATCCCTTTTGTCTCTGGCAAGAGCATGATGACGAATAACGTCATTATAAAGATCCAACCGCCATAAAACAAGAACGCACCGTACTTGAAATCGCAGAGCGTTACCAAGAACGTCTGAGAGAGAGCAAACGTTGCGGCGAAGTTCACGGCCACGCTTAAGCTCTGACCAGCCGGCCGCATCTTGAGTGGGAATATCTCACTCGGGACCAGCCAGCTCAATGGCCCCCATGACCATCCAAACCCAGCCGCGTATATGCAAAGTAACACCACTACCGTCACGGCGTAGCCCTTCTTCATCTCTCCGTCCCCGGTGGCTCCCTCTGTCACCGCTAGCAACGCAGCCACTGCCACCTGTACATGACTA
>NC_025698.1:19445374-19446127 GCF_000633955.1 Camelina sativa | reverse complement strand
GTACTTGAAATCGCAGAGCGTTACCAAGAACGTCTGAGAGAGAGCAAACGTTGCGGCGAAGTTCACGGCCACGCTTAAGCTCTGACCAGCCGGCCGCATCTTGAGTGGGAATATCTCACTCGGGACCAGCCAGCTCAATGGCCCCCATGACCATCCAAACCCAGCCGCGTATATGCAAAGTAACACCACTACCGTCACGGCGTAGCCCTTCTTCATCTCTCCGTCCCCGGTGGCTCCCTCTGTCACCGCTAGCAAAGCAGCCACTGCCACCTGTACATGACCTAGTTATCAATTTTTGCATGCTTGGTGATAAGCATAAATATATAATCCATAACTTAACCTAATTAGAAGTTTAGAACGTACCTGACAGATAAACATCTGAATACCACCAGCAACAAACAGTATACGTCTACCGAACCGGTCAATAACCATAGTTGAGACAAGAAGCGAACCAAGATTAACCAACCCAAGTATCAAGGTCGCGATAAGAGCCGGACCAGAACCAAACCCAACCGATCGAAACAGAACCGGCGCGTAGAACGCATTAACCGTGATCCCGGTTAACTGTTGAAAACATGGTATCGCCACAGCAACCACAAGATGAGGCCTATACCGTCTTTCCAATATCGTCTTCATAAAAGGTTCGGCTCTAGCCTCTATGGCTAGCTGGCTTGACCTAGCCAACGCCGCTAGCTCGGTTTCCACATCAGCTATGTTTTCGACGCCACGTAGCTTTAGCAACGACGCGTGAGC
>NC_025698.1:19427298-19444370 GCF_000633955.1 Camelina sativa | reverse complement strand
CAAGAAGCGAACCAAGATTAACCAACCCGAGTATCAAGGTCGCGATAAGAGCCGGACCAGAACCAAACCCAACCGATCGAAACAGAACCGGCGCGTAGAACGCATTAACCGTGATCCCGGTTAACTGCTGAAAACATGGTATCGCCACAGCAACCACAAGATGAGGCCTATACCGTCTTTCCAATATCGTCTTCATAAAAGGTTCGGCTCTAGCCTCTATGGCTAGCTGGCTTGACCTAGCCAACGCCGCTAGCTCGGTTTCCACATCAGCTATGTTTTCGACGCCACGTAGCTTTAGCAACGACGCGTGAGCATGTTCGTGTTTCCCACGGGCCAAGAGGCTAGAAGGTGTGTCGGAAATGAATAGACATCCGACGGTCATGATCGCGGCTGGTACAGCAGCTAGGCCTAGTGAGATGCGCCAGCCGTTGTGAAGGCTGTCCGTGCCGTAGTTTATTAGATTGGCTGCTACTACTCCGACACCGATGAAGAATTGAAAGCCTGAGTTGAATGCTCCACGCCATCGCGGTGGCGCTACCTCCGAAAGATATACCGGAGCCGCCTAGCGTACGTACGTGTTCACATTCAAAAATTTTAGTTACCTTGTAATAGATTTGCTTACAAAAACCAAATACAAGTTAAACCGAAACTAAACTGTCTACAAACCGCATAATTTTATTGTAATAACAAACCAACAAACTGAAACAGAAACTGGACCATAACAGTTTTAGTAAGAGTAAAAAATTAAAAAGTTGTATATTTTTATTATTGCATAAATATAATAGTAATGAAATTTTATGAGACCAGGCCATAACCATACGAACTATATCAGTATGGAAGTGATTTAAAAAAAAAATTAAAGAAACTAAATTATAAATCGGATGGCTCACTTTTCCATGTATAATTTTGTCACTTTTTCCATAATATAATTTTGTCACACAAACAAACAAAAATATATTATGGACTTTAGTGAAATTGGAATTACAGCTACCTGGTTGGTGAAACCAACACCAAATCCTAGCAAAATCCGACCGGAAATGAGCATGGCTATGTTGGCAGCTAAACCATTGATCAGGGCACCAAAGAGGAAAGTGAAACCGCCGAGGATCATGGTGGTGCGGCGACCATAAGCCGCAGTGAGACGGCCAGCCACTAAGGAAGCGACTAAGCCGGCGACATAGAGGCTAGATGTGAAGGCCGTAAGAAGTTGGCTGTCGTAGACGCAGTACACATTCGTCTTAGCTTCCGAAGCTTTTTTAAGAACTGATGGAAAGAATTTCTCAAGAAACGGCTTCATAGTCGTCACACCCCCTTTGTTAAATTTAAAAATCAAAAATTAAATTAATTAGTATAATTTGGTTTTTACTTAAATTTTAAAAACTTGTTGTATGAGATGATCCTTTGTGTGCTAGAATTATAACCTGAGATTCCGATGTCGTATCCAAATATGAGACCGCATGAGGCAGCCACAATGCAACTCATGACAACTGTGGCTGTGATCTTGGCGTCAATGTTGCCGGCGTCCGAGTCATCAAGAGCCAATCCTCCGATAGCCATTTTGCTTATCCCTTACGAATGCATGAAAAAGTTGTTTTTGTTATAAACCCAAATGAACAAAGAGAATACATTAAAGAGGGCTTTTAGGTGAATCTTTTAGTTAGTTGGCGTCATGACTTNCAGGATCATGGTGGTGCGGCGACCATAAGCCGCGGTGAGACGGCCAGCCACTAAGGAAGCGACTAAACCGGCGACATAGAGGCTAGATGTGAAGGCAGTAAGAAGTTGGCTGTCGTAGACGCAGTACACATTCGTCTTAGCTTCCGAAGCTTTTTTAAGAACTGATGGAAAGAATTTCTCAAGAAACGGCTTCATAGTCGTCACACCCCCTTTGTTAAATTTAAAAATCAAAAATTAAATTAATTAGTATAATTTGGTTTTTACTTAAATTTTAAAAACTTGTTGTATGAGATGATCCTTTGTGTGCTAGAATTATAACCTGAGATTCCGATGTCGTATCCAAATATGAGACCGCATGAGGCAGCCACAATGCAACTCATGACAACTGCGGCTGTGAACTTGGCGTCAATGTTGCCGGCGTCCGAGTCATCAAGAGCCAATCCTCCGATAGCCATTTTGCTTATCCCTTACGAATGCATGAAAAAGTTGTTTTTGTTATAAACCCAAATGAACAAAGAGAATACATTAAAGAGGGCTTTTAGGTGAATCTTTTAGTTAGTTGGCGTCATGACTTGATGGTGCAAGTGTGCAACCACTTATCTGTTTTTTCTTTTTTTCTTATGGTTACAATTTAGTACACAAATGCATACGTCGAAGTCGCTTAATTGGACCACTTACCTATATACGTATACGTAATAATGAACTATACTAATTCACGTTAGTAAAAAAATACCATATGTAGATAACAATAGATCGAGTTGGGTATAAACATCCTTATACCCATTAAAACTATGAGAATATGAAAATAGATACCCGCACACAAAGACAAAGTTTACATAATGGTGGTTTGTCACGTGTTCCACCATTTTGGTAGGAAGAATTAAATATGTTAGTTTCAGCCTCAGTGCTTTTAATTTTAGTAACGTATACAAGCGTTACGACATGTATCACATCACGAAACCATTTTCTGAGATGTACATTTTGACTAAATGTGTAATATTTGCTTAATTTTGTACCATTTTTCGCATGTAGTGACGAATTAATATTTGGCTCCATTGAAGCAAAAATTTTAAAATATAAGCAAATTGAGAACGAACCCCATCAATTAGTTGGTTTGTATAAAAACATTAATTAATACCTACACAATGTGTCCATGACTCATGATATAGATTCCAAATGCGGAGTCTTCAACAATAGAGCTATTGGGACTTTACGTTCGAGTCCACCACCTATTGTGATCACTTTAACAAGTCTTTAACAATAGAGCTATATTGGCAGTTTGGCAGTACTTTTTATAAATTAATGGCCTCAAAATTTAAACTAGCACATAAATTAAAGGCCATACCAACACATGCTTGTGTAGCAACTATTGAAGGCGTGCTCTCGAGATAAATCTTGATAGTCTTATAATAAGGTTTAAATTTCTCTGAAGTCCTAATTGTACAAACCTCTTTTGTATTGAATAAGAAACCACCTTCTCTAATTTCGACATTATCTTTGAGGTTTCAACCTAACTATGCTCGCTACAAATTGTCAGTACGTGTATTGAACTTGTATGTCATTATTTAATGTGTTTGAAACCTGCTTTATACAAAAATAAATAAATAGGGGATATAATAAATTAAACTAGGTGATACCTCTTGCTACTTGCGCTACAACACGGAAAGACAAGACATATATTGTAATTAATTTATGTATATTTCGAATGCATAAAATGTTTGGTTTATATATTTTTTTATAATTCAAAATTTTAAATATTGTTGACTAGTATATTTGGTTTACTTACATGATATAACATACACATAACTATTTTAGAATAACAAAGACATCTCGTCCCATGCCGTCTTGTCCTGTCCCGTCCAGTTTCATCTCATCCCTACCCGTAAATTTTTTTATGTCCCATAATTGTTCTCTTTTAAATAATTAACTATTAGACAATTTTTATTGTCCAAAATATTCGGGTAAGAACATAACTAAATTTTGTGTTTTTCTCACATTTTTTGACATAAATTTTATTTTCTTATGCAATAGAAGATTTGTTCATAGTAAATAAATTAAAAAGCTACTTATTAGTATTCAATTTTCCATAAATATATAGTAATGCAATATAGTCAGCCAATTGTAATTATTGAATTTTAGAGTTTTAAATACTTAATTTAGGGTAATTACTATTTAGAAATACAAATATAAATTGAAATTTCTTTGCTTCTTTTTTTGTTTTTTAAAAATGATTTTTTAATAATTTTTCTTAAACAACAAATGTTATCCATGAAATATTTTATTTTTATAAATATATATTATTTTTATTTATAATAACAAAATATTAGTTACATAAGATATTTTGCATATCTTGTGTGTTTAGAGAGTATTGACAAATAATTTGATTTTATATATCCATTAAAATAAATTTGAATTGGTTTTTATTAATTTCACATATCTTATATATTAATTAACTTCATATTATTGAGGCTATAATGAATACTATTTTAAAATACCTTTTAAATTAATTTAATTTTTATTTTAAATTGTAATTAGTTAATTTTTAGAAAAAAAAATAAACTGGATTTATTTATTTGATCCTAAAACTGTGAGGAAAAATATATACAAATATTAATTTTAATATTATTTTCTTGTTTTTCCTAAAATATTAAAAAATCAGAAATTTAGATTTGATTTATTATGTATTTAAACGTTTTCCTTATTTAATTATGATGTATATGTTTTCTTTAATTAAATATTCTAATCGATTAAGATTTAGGCAAGATTATCCCAAAAAATTGTTTTAAATTTGCAGTTAAAAACAATCTCGGTAATCAAGCAATTTTGTATGATTTGGAAATCAAAATATATGGTTTAAATTAAAACCATTGAAAAAATCAGTGGCCAAGATTTAATTTTATTTTGATAATCAACGGTAAATATTTGAAGAGATAATCGGCTCAACTAATCGGGTATTAAATGATCCGCTCGGGATCCGACTTAATTTGAATGGTTAGAGAATTTTAATTCCATGATATACAAATGTATTATAATTATTGATTTCTAACAATTTTATTTAAAAACTACCAAAACAAAGTCTTGGTCTAAAAGTTGATCTAGGTCTGGGCATAAAAACCGTACCCGAATATCCAACCCGGAACCCGACCCGAAAAACTGGATTTGGGGTTGGGTACGGGTTTGCCTATAAAACCCTATTGAGTTCTATTTTCTAATACCTGTGGGTTCGGGTTAGGGTCGGATAATACCCGGTACCCGTTTGGGTACCCATTAAACCCTAACATATAAACATATTTATAATATTTATCATTAATATAATGCAATTAACCTAAAATTATGATTATAATTTTGAATATTTCATTTAGTTTTATACCTAAATATCAAAAATCATCAAAATATCTAAAATAATTTGTCACATAAATCAAAATTTAACTAAATTTAACTAATTTTAATTATATTTTTTGGGTACCCGGTAGTTCGGATACTAATCGGGTTCTAAAAGTTGTAACCCAAACCGACCCGAAGCCGATAGTACCCAAACCAAACCGAACCTATATACCTAAAAATATCCAATGAGTTCTATTTTTCTAAACCCGTTTACTCGAACTCGAATGGGTAATACCCGAATCCGAACGGATTACCCAAATGCCCAGCCCTAAGTTGATCCATGAGTACCTGTTTTAATAATATAGATTATTCATTTTTTTGGGTCGGAAATATATATTTAGGCTTTTAACTTTCAAGATTTCATTTTAAACTTTGTTTGTAATGTAATATACAAGTTAATTTTTTATTTTTTTATATATTTTTTTATTTTTATGATCTAGTTAATTACAACAAGATAGAGGAATATATTTTAAGAATTAAATCTCCAACGAACTACCTATATTGACTACTTTTTAGATTTCACTCTACCAAAAATATACATTCATAAGAAAAGCAATTTATTACTATTTGTTTAAAACAAAATAATACAATATATAATAACACAATCCCTCACCAATTAGAACACTAAAAGCCATTATCTTCTCCAAGGTAAGAAAAATGAATGCTCTAACAACTCAAACCCTAATCGTCATAGTTTTTTTTCCTTATAATTCCAACATCATTAGCAGCACCATCAACACTCGAAGACAGTTTCACACAATGTCTCACTGTTTTCAAACCTTCCGACCCAAAGTCCCCAGTTAAAAACTTCACATACAGGCAACAAAACCCTAACTTCCTCACCATCCTTAACAACTACGTCCGTAATCTCCGTTACTTCAACGGCACCACGCTTAAACCACTAGCGATCGTGGCCGCGGCTCACTTCACTCATATCCAAGCTACAATCAACTGCGCCAAAAAACTCGGCCTCCAGCTCCGGATCCGTAGCGGAGGCCACGACTACGACGGAATGTCTTATTTATCCACGGTCGATTTCGTCGTCCTCGACATGTTTAACTTACGGTCAATCGAGATCGATCCAAAACTCGATACCGCGTGGGTACAATCCGGTGCGACCCTAGGAGAGATCTATTACGAAGTTGCCAACAAAAGCAACAACCTCCGTGGGTTCCCAGCCGGAATCTGCCCTGGTTTAGGCGCTGGTGGGCATTTTAGCGGTGGAGGTTACGGAAACATGATGAGGAAATACGGTTTATCGATTGATAACATTATAGACGCTAAGATCGTCGATGCTAACGCAAGAGTCTTGGACCGGAGCTCAATGGGAGAAGATCTTTTCTGGGCCTTACGAGGCGGCGGAGCCGCTAGCTTCTGTGTTGTCTTAGCCTGGAAGATCAAGCTTGTTCCGGTGCCGGAGAAAGTCACAGTCTTTAACGTTGAAACGGTAGGAAACAGAGGAGGAGTAACCACTACCGATCTTGTATCCAAATGGCAAGAGATCGCTGACAAGATCGACAACGATTTGTTTATAAGATTAACGTTGAGCTCAAGTAACAAGACTATGAAGGCTTCTTTCATGGGAATGTTCTTAGGAAGCTCCGAGAAGCTTCTAGAGATTATGAACGTCAAATTCCCGGAACTCGGTATTAATAAAACAGAGTGCATAGAAATGAAATGGATCGAATCGGTTCTGTTCTGGCTTAGTATCCCACCCGGTACAGCGCCAACATCGGTCATGCTAAACCGGATCCCGCAAAAGCAAATCTTCCTCAAGAGAAAATCCGATTACGTGCAGAAATCGATCTCAAAACCCGGTTTAGAATCGATATTCAAGATACTGTTAGAGAACGAGAACGTGACGATGGCTTGGAACCCGTACGGCGGGAGAATGAGCGAGATACCGGAGACAGAGACGGCGTTTCCTCATCGAGCAGGGAAAATGTTCAAGATTCAGTACTCCTCGAACTGGTTCGTGCCAGGTGAAGCAGCCGCTAGAGATTGCTTGAGCCAGACGGAAAGAGTGTTTGACGCAATGAGCCCTTACGTGTCTAAAAATCCAAGAGAGGCGTTTTTGAACTATAGGGACGTTGACATTGGGAAGAGCTTGAACTCAACATACGAGGAAGGTAAAGTGTATGGAGTTAAGTATTTTAAGGATAACTTTGAGAAGTTGGTTCAAGTTAAGACAAGAGTTGATCCCGACAATTTTTTCCGATACGAGCAGAGCATTCCGGTGCACATTAGCCGCCGTTAGAGACTTTTCTTATATATTATTTGTCTTGTTTTATGTTAATCTTTGTATTAATTAATAAATAATAATACACAGTATGTCGTTGTTTTTTTTGAGTTGATTTGCTGGGTTGACCCATCAGAAAAAGATTAGCTAAGTGGGCTTGACTGGGCCTCATACTCAAGTCAGTAAACGACAGTAGATTAGGGGTCGTCTCCTTGTGATTGTGTTGTGGCAATATCGTCCTTCTGGTGCCTCTGTGCTCTCAAGATCCTTTACTCAAACCCCGTTTTCTCGTTGGTGTCGTCTCTGTAGAACTGATGGAGCCTCCTGAAGGTTATTTAATTTGATTTTCACTGATGATTTGTTAAGTTTCATTAATCGCCCACCTAAATGAAACGACTGGAAAATTCTTGTTCTTGTTAATCTACAGATGGGAAATCTAATTTCGCCAAAGAGCTTTATGGTGAAAGTTTGAAGCTTTCGCCACATGGTGATTGACTCTTATACCTTCATAAGTTGCGATTAACAAAGTTTTTGCAAATATGTTCTCATAAGTTTACTATAATTTTCAATGAGGCTTAGCTGAGAAGCTTTTCTTCTATTACTGGGAATGTATCTTGTGTTTGCTTGGTTGTTAAGGATTAGAGCAGAATTAAACGTCTCTCTGAGAAGAGTCTTCTTTTGGGTATAGGTAATGTTGATCACAGTCTTGAGGATTCAGATGATCCCTTTTACGGAAGTTCAGATGAAGAATATAGTGAAGCTCGCGTGTTGGACAATGATAATAAGTTGAGACGTGAGAAATTCCACACGGTATTCTTTTTTCTTCTTTTAACTTTATCATTCTCTCTTATGTAAAATGTTTTTCAGTTTTGATCAATTTCTCTATATGTCTGGCTTTTCTTGTAAATCGAAATCACAGGCGGGATACCGTGAAGGGATTGCTGCTGGGCAAGAAGCTATAGCGCAGGAAGGTTATAACTTTGGCTATAAGGAATCGGTTCTTGCTGGCTACAAGTTTGGTATTGTTAGAGGTGTTTCCAGGTAGAATTAGTCATGAGCTGCTGCGATGTGTCACATATCCGATGAAGTAGTTTATACTTATTCTGTTTTGACCCTTTTTGAAGTGCACTGGCTTTCTTACCTGATGAGCTAAGAGAAAAGCTGATCGATGAACAAGAAACTAGAGAGAAGTTTCAGAAATTACACTGTTCTGTTCATGCTCTCTCAACGGAAGCCGCAATGAAGCTGTTTTATGGAGCTCTGACTTCAAAGGAAGGGGAAGAGAAGAGTGGAGCAGAAGGGTCTGACTCTGGTTCTGCTTCTGGTTCGGGTGTTAACGCCACAACTGACTTGGGAAGCTATGTTGCTGAGCTAAACTCTCTTCTTGACAAATCTCCTAAGATTGAAGTTAAATTGGACACATAAAGCAAGATTAGTAGTGTCTTGTCTCCAAACCAAACTGTTTGTAAGTTCGGTTCTGTTTGGTTCGTTGTTTTATAAAGACAAGAGAAAAAAAAATAGTCGGAGAGAAGAGAAAAGCAAAACAGAACGCTGAACTTGCGTTAGACGTTAATCAACACCGTCTCAAATTTATCAAGAAAACATCAGTTTGAATTTCTCATATGTAGAGATCTATTATTAAAAAGCCTTCAAGTTTGGACTGTTGTATAATTAATTGGAAAAACCATCTGTAGCCCCCTCGTAAGTTTCATATAGCACCACAACTACACAAAATTTAAACCTCGATCTCGGTCCACACAAATCGGAAGTTCGAAACCTCATAACACATAAAATCAAAATTCATAACCTAAAGACATATAAACACGGTTTATGTTCGGTTTACTACTACCCAGACAATTGTTAACCACATTAGGACTAAAAAAACCGGATTTAACCTTAGTACAACCCGAATTTAAGATCGAAATCTCTAAATCTCAGAATTGAAGAACCCAAGATTTTGAGAACCAATAAATCTAATCGATTGGTCTGTTGATGGCGATATTCATGATGATGAAGTCGAATCATCCCAACCACGTTGCAAATCATCTCAGTCACCTCTCACCACCACACGATGAATCTGATAGTAAGGAGAGCCTTCTCAAGGCATTGTCTCTCAAGTCTCAAGTAAAATTGTCTCAAGGCACTTTTAGTCACGGATGAATGAGATTAGAAGAGACAACAGGTCTGTTTATTGTTCTCTAGTATGACTCGGTTTGCTCAATCTCTGTAACTATTTTTCTATGTTTTATATTGCCTTTTTTGTTCTCTGCAATTATTTAAATGATAATGCACCATCTTCTCAACCTGCAAATTCTCTGTTATAAGCTAAACAATGATAATGATTCACCAAAATGAGACAACAATGAGACTCTACATCACTAAGTTTGTCTCTTCTGCGAACGATGTCATGCTTTCCCCCAGGATCAATGCGGGAAATCCTCTGCTGCAGTCGTTTTCACTTACAACAACACTAATCCGGGTCTGCAAATTCTCATTGAGTTTTACAGAAAAAAGTGGACCAAAATTGAGATTGACTTAAATCCAACTTCATATATCCGCAATTCTCTTTCAAATAACGTGTTCTCAGAGGGGTTTTTTCTCCACAAAACAACGAGGAAAATTCTTCAATTTCTTCTCTCGACAACGAAACGGAGAATTTCAATTTCATAATCGATACTTCTCTTCACGCAGCCAATTTCAATTCTGACGGTTCAACATCATGTTCACTAACAGCTCTTCTCATCCTCAGATTCTACGGCAAAGCCGCCGCAAATACATCACCGTTCCTCGCTCCTCCTCCTACAAGCTTCTCGTTCAAAACGGCAGCAGCGGAGACGTATCTCTTTGTTTTGTGATCCGGAGATGAAGAAAGAGGAAAAGGAGATGGTTCAGGCTTTAATTTTGGTTTAGTATGTGGTCAGGTTTTTAATTTTGGTTTAGTGTTGGTTTTAAGTGGATTAGTATTGGTTTAAGTCATCTATACTATTAATTGGGGAGTACAAAACAAGATTTTGGAAAAAAAAAAAAAACCATATCATATATCCATGTTGCCAAAGAGGTCCAATTGCCAATATATATATTTTTTTTAAAACAACATATGGTAAACAAAAATTGTTAGTCGAAAATCTAATATTTATGGAAACAATAATTATGAAATTAATTATAAAATAAAAATTACCTGATATTTTTGGAAATAGTTTAAAGTTGTTACCATAAAAGCAAAATTATTAAATTTGAAATTGTATATATAACATAAAGATATTTATTTCGGTTCTAGATTTTTAGATATTTATAGAAATCTAATTTAATATTTGAATATTATCTTTTATTTTAGATTTTTAAAGTTTCTTAAGAAAACTATGATAATTAATTCGACTTAATAAATATGGCAAAAACAAACAAATAAAAGTTGATTGTTTGTTAACAAATATGAAAACCTTAACATATATTTACTATATATTTTTCCTTTATAGTTTAGCATATTCCAGTTCTTTAAATTGAGAATTTTAATTTATTTTTATTTTTGTAATAATTCTTTAATTACTGTTTGGTTTTAAATTTTGATTGAAAATATATCAATGTTATAAAAAAATCGTATTCTGAATTTAGAATAAAATTAACTAACATATATTTTAGGGAATAATTTTAATTTGTCATCTTAATAATCAAGCATTTAAACTTCAAATCAAAATCAAATATAATTTGTTACCTTAATAATAGTTTTAAAATTTACTTTAATAAAGAAATCAGAATCCATTATAGAATCCTAATATTTGGACTTGCCATAACTACTCGAAGTCAAAAATTTTAAAAATATATATATATTAAATTTATATCTCATAAGTTAAGCAATTCCAAAACTAAATATTACTGTGATTGGTCGGAAATATAATTTTACAACAATACGCCTTTTGTTTTGGAACTCGGGGAGTACACTTAGAAAAAAAGGCAAATCAGAAATTAACATATGCTAAACGTGCGGATCTGTTTGTTTGCCAATATGTCTGAGTTAGGATCATGTGTCGCTATTCGGATCTGGAGTGAATATACGCTGATCCAAACAGATTCTAAATCTGCAAAACAATTTAAACCAAAAAAAATTATTAATATAAACATTTAAGGATATCAAAACCATATTTAGTATCTCTAACTATTATTGGCTGGGAGCATTAATCGCAAATCATTCATACCAAATAATGCATTTGAAAAAAACTAGCCATATATAAATTTGATTTACACCGAGAAAACTAATAATATAAAACATTTAAGGAAACGAAAACTAAATCAGTATCTCTAACTATCAACTAGGAGCATTAATCGGAAATCATTCATACCAAATAATTAGTTTGGATGGTATTATTTAATTTATTGAATATATTAAACAATTGGCATATTACGAAATTCCAAATAATATTCTGAAACCGATTAAGCTATCCTATAAGTATAGTCATCGTGTGAATTGAAATTAGAATCTGTATCACTCTAGAATTTACCAAAAACTATCGAACCCCAATATCTCCAGAACCAAAACGTATTCTCAATAGAGATTTCTTTTTAAAATAAAAAATGAAGCATGTTTTTGTGGTTTGTTGTTGCTCAAGTTTTTTTCTTCCGTGGTTTGGTTTTCTTTAGAACCCAAGAGATATCACAAGGCAAACACTCAAACTAATGGTGTTGTGTCAGATTCTCTTTTGGGAATATTTTCCAGTTTGAATTTGGACTCGCGGCTGAATAAATATCAGTCTAGTGACTGATATTGGGAAACATAACTCTTTGGTTTGATTTGTTTTGGTTGGATTTGTTTTAGTACCCACAGCTAACACTTTGGTTGGATGTTAAAGTCATTTAGACAAAGAAGCAAAACACTTTGGTTGGATTGGTTTTGGTAATTGGAAAAAAACATAGAAACAAGTATGTTTTGGTACCTTTAATCTTGGCTATTTAGAATCATATGGTGAACATCTTGCCAAATTCTTCTTTAAGATGCTCTTGAGATTAACCCAAATACAAAGTATTTTTTTTTCTCTGAATTTACTTTTAACAAATTTAAGTCTTACAACCTTTTTCTTTCATCTGATGATTAAACAAACATAGAGCAACCTCAGATCTACAAATTAAATTAAATTGTATACATGAGTTTAGTGAATGATATAATAGCATGTGCAAATAACGATATATGAGTTTGTGATCACATAATTATAATTCAAAAAATAGCATCCACAAATCTACAAAACCTTAAAATCGAAACTCAAACTGAAACTAGAATTCCTTTGAGTGAAAGTTCACTAAGCTCTTCATGCAAAATAGAAAAATAATTGATGGCTTAATGCCAAATTATGTAAACTAAAACCTTAAATATGTGCAAATCAAAAAACCCAAATACAATGTCACCTTATATGTCAAATTCGACCACAACTATTCGATTTACAAAGATGAAGATGACGATAATTAAGAAGAGGGAACGCGATTGAGAGTGGGAGAATGAGACAGAGAACAAAGAACAACACAAAGATTGAGAAGGAACAATAATGGGAGGTTGATAATGGATCAAGACTAAGATTGATAGATCGAGACAGAGACTGAAGATTTAGAGCGAGGGAACAAAATTATAACGGTGGAAATGTGAAAGTTAAGAGGAGGAAACAAGACAGGGATCGAGCGGGTGGGTGAAAGAAAGAAGAGAGGAGGGATAGCCAAAAGTAATTTATTTTCTATTTTTTTTAATTGTCACTAAATTTTGATTGTATAAAATAAAATAAAAAATATTATAAAATAACTTTCTATTTTACAATGGGTAGTTATTATCATTATTAGTATATATTACTGATCCAAATTAAAATTGAGTAAAATAAAATATATTTAATATATTAGCCAAACCAAATATATTACTTTATTTCATAAAATACATTATTTTGTTAACAAAAGTATATATTATTTTATTTTAAATCAAATTGGTATGTGATTGTGTGATAATTTCACAAACCTGAGTTTAAGGGAATGAGATGAGAATATGAATTTGATGAATATGGACAAGATGGAATTACAGGGGATGGGATGAAAGGAGACAGAACGGAATGGAAACATAAATTTGCAAAAAAAAATATATAGAACATGTTACAACTAAAATAAATTAGCGATTGCAATCTTATAAGTAACATATTTTTCCTTCCAATTTATCGAACGTAAAGCGATAAAAATTATAAAAATAAAATACATTAAATGATATTTTTTAATAGTTTAAAAAAAAACTAAAATAAATGTAATATTATATAAATAAATCAAATATAAAGTAATAAGAAGAAAGAAGTCATTAGTTTTGTGATATTTTTACTATGACATATGGTATATAAATATACTATATACTGTATATTATATTGTTTTTGTCCGAAACAGGATTTTCAGGAACTTTTGTTTTCCTTTCATCCCATTTTTAAGGAATACAAAATGTTTCCTATATTAGGAATATCCCGTATTGAAAATGCACCGTTTCATGCGAAATGCATTTGAAAACGCGTATAGAACAGAATGGGACATGATGAAAGGACACATGAATTATTTTCACCCTTAAAATATTTGTGTTTGTCTTTAACGGGGTTTAATCATTTTAATGGTTTTATATCCATTATGATAGGACGGGACGAGTTTTTTGTCCTGAATAAACTTACCACATTTCTCTTACTATATTTTAGTGTAGTTATCTTTACCGATAACAAAAATTAATTCGATCATTTTTTTGTCTAAGTATAGTTAAAACAAATTAATATAATTCCTAAGAAAAGTATGTTCACAAACTGATTATCAAAATTAGTTTTTGAAATTAACTCCACACGTATGTGCGGGTCGATCCCTAGTAAACCAATAAATTCATCGTTCGTGTGTTTAGAGGTTTTTAACTTTCAAATTATGTGGAAACTGGACTAGAATTTCTGATTTGTGTGGCTAGAGATCGAGGTTTGAATTCTGTGTAGTTATGGTGCTATATGAAACTTTCGAGGGAGATACAAATCGTTTTTCCTAATTAATTTCATGTTATTGCTATTAGATATCTACAAGCATTTTATTAGGAACAAGGGTACATATTTTGGTGGAGAAATTGATAAAAATGGCAATGAAAATAATTTTCTTCTTTCAATTTATGTGGACACATTAGGAAGAATTTTATATTATATTTAACCTATGAGATAGGGTGATTTTATTTTGTAACTTGATATCTTTTTTTTATAAGTTTGATCTTGAATGCTCAAAGTGATGCACCAAAAAACAGGCTGAGAGAGACATTTGCGTGATAGTACCGTGTTTTCTAGGTTGTATGTTGTGTACATCTTCTAAACTTTTCCAATCCACTTCTCTTCTTATGAAACCATGTTTTTTGGTACAAGTGTAAACTAGGATTTAACATGTCATATACCGCAATTTTTTTTTTGTACAATCATAATTGAATCAACTAATCGGTAGTACTATATTGATGATGTTAACAAAATTTCCGTGTGAAACATATTATGTTCTTTTAATCTTCTAAATTTTGAATTTTTTTCAGGCAATTTTATCTTCTATATGAAAATTTAATTTATATAAATTTTAAACAATTCTGATATAAAAAAAAACCTAATTAGTAGAACTTTCTTTCACAAAAGATAATAAACTCTATCTTCGGTAAACACTCTAAACTCTAAACCCTAAACAAACCTCGAGCAAACATATATTATGTGAAAGACTAGAAACAATCTATATATCTTACTGGTTTGACTGGTAAAATACCTTACTTACATACTGCTATGTCACAAATTTGGATCCGTGATGATATGTTACTTGGGGATGGCCCATCGTACAACCCGTTCTGACAAAACAGCATCTAATTCTACAATAGAGAATGCAATAGAACGGCGTATAGAGTTCGTCATGACATGCCCTGAGTGAGTTGGAACTAATTTGAAATTTGATCTAAAAAATTTGATGTTGAGTAAGCAAAGAAATTATCCTTAATTCTTTTAAGATAAACCGAGTTATCCGTAACGTAATCGGGTCGGGTCGGGTGAGATCTAGCGGCAGTACAGATCCAAAGCGCACAGTGTACACAACCGTATAAAAGTTTATAATCTTGCCGGAAGGAGGAAGCGCGTCGCCGATCACGCGCGTTCATCTGTATCTTTCTCATTCTCTCACCTAATCACATATTAGGGTCTTTCATTGCGAAATCGATCTAATTCGTCCCCGTGAACTTAACCCAACAAAAACCTTTGCTTCAACCATACTTCTCCAAAACTCTCCCTTTCTTCACCACTCTTCTTTGTACATAATAAATATAATATATATGCATCTATACTTGGTAGTAGAGAGGAGGATTCGTCTACGACAATGCTAGAATGGCTCAATTCAGACAATCGGGAACTGAGAGATTCAGCGGCGGTCGCGGCGGAGCAGCTTCTTCCGATCACGTAGCGATCGGGATCCGAAACGGCGTCGGAGGAGCTAAAGCTACTAACCGGTGGAGACGATCCGTGCGAGCTGATAAGATTCGTCGACTTGGAATCGGCTCTGTTGTGTTTGTTCTTTGCCTTGTCCTCCTTGTTACTGTTCTAGCTTACTATTATATCTCTGGTTTCACTAGTAATGGCTACGATGATAAAGGTTCGTTTCTTTCTCGATCCATCTTTGTGTTGTTGTTGAAGATGCTGCTGGGAATTGAATTGTTTCTCATACGTTTTTTGTTTTCCTTGGCAGGGTTTGATTCATACGAAGGTGATTTTTTGACGAATGTGACTAGAATAGATCCTTCAAAGGTGCTTGAGTTTGGTCAAGGCTCAGTTGTTCATGGACGAGATTCTAGGGATAAGGATGATAGAAGAAGAGATGTTGATTATAATGAGGATGGGGTGGAGCATAAATCTGATGTGAATAAGGATGTAGCAGTGAAAGGGATTGGTATGTATAATGAAGCTGGAAGGAATGAACTTAAGATGTATGAAGCTGAGTATCAAGCTACGCTTGCGAAAAACAAAAGCGATGTGCATCATGAAGGAGTTGATATTGATCCTGAGGATGATGATGCGATTGATTCTCATGATGGGGATGAGTATGTTGATTCTGGGCATGAGGATGACAATGAAGAGCAGAGCAAGGAGAAGGTTAGCGAGGTTGTTCATTCTATGACTAAGGAGAAGGATGATGGAGCTATGTCGAAAAGGTCACTTGGGGATTCTTCTCTTGTTAGCAAGGGTGGTAAGTCCGGGAAAGCGTCGAGGTCTGATACAAAGAGAAGAGGTCGTCGCAGATCTTCAGGTGATCAACTTGTAATTACCATGGTTGAGAAAGTTAGTTTGGGTATTTGTTGCTCATCATTTCATTTGTTGTTTAAATTTTTCAGGTTCATGTGAAATGAAGCTATTGAATTCTAGTCAACCAATAGTGGAGCCCTTGAATACTCGAAAATCTGCTAGATTCTCTTTACAGTACGTGGAGAGGGAAGATAAACCTGATGGAGAAGAACAGTGGGAGCCTAGATTTGCAGGTCATCAGAGTTTACAGGAGCGAGACGATTCCTTCGTGGCGCAAGACAAGACAATTCATTGTGGCTTTGTCAAAGGCCCCAAAGGATCTCAAAGCACTGGATTTGACCTGACAGAAGATGATACTAATTATATCAGTAGATGCCACATCGCTGTGATCTCATGCATCTTTGGCAATTCTGATCGCTTGAGGCCTCCTGCCAACAAAATGGTATGCTTCTATATCCGTTGTTGAGATTATGATTATGTTGTTTGGTCGTCGCTTT
>NC_025698.1:19425064-19426825 GCF_000633955.1 Camelina sativa | reverse complement strand
TAGTTTGGGTATTTGTTGCTCATCATTTCATTTGTTGTTTAAATTTTTCAGGTTCATGTGAAATGAAGCTATTGAATTCTAGTCAACCAATAGTGGAGCCCTTGAATACTCGAAAATCTGCTAGATTCTCTTTACAGTACGTGGAGAGGGAAGATAAACCTGATGGAGAAGAACAGTGGGAGCCTAGATTTGCAGGTCATCAGAGTTTACAGGAGCGAGACGATTCCTTCGTGGCGCAAGACAAGACAATTCATTGTGGCTTTGTCAAAGGCCCCAAAGGATCTCAAAGCACTGGATTTGACCTGACAGAAGATGATACTAATTATATCAGTAGATGCCACATCGCTGTGATCTCATGCATCTTTGGCAATTCTGATCGCTTGAGGCCTCCTGCCAACAAAATGGTATGCTTCTATATCCATTGTTGAGATTATGATTATGTTGTTTGGTCGTCGCTTTTCCATGTTTAAGATTCGGAAACTATGATCAGTAAATTGGGTATCGTTAGAGTAGCCTATCTCCCATACATGGACCCTGAGCTTACATAGTCACTAACAGAGACTTGCAACTCGAGTTATCTTAGAGTTAAGTGGCATGGCTTGACATGTGCGTGCAGTTTAACTAACTGTTGTAGACTAGTGACTGGGAATAAGATAAAAATGAGCAGTTTTGAGCTAGGTGTACATATTGTTTGTTATGAATGCTTAGATAGCTGGCATCTGAAAGTTGGTTTTGTGGGTGTTTTTATCAACCATGGACAGCCATCTGTTAGAATCGCTTCCTCAAGAACCTCTGATGACATATTTGCTCTTTTTTGGTCGTATTTTTCGTTTATAGTTTTGTTTATGATATATTGTTACCTGTACTAACCTTAGTTCTTTTCTTTTCATTTAGATAAGTCGGTTGTCAAGAAAAAATGTATGCTTCATTGTGTTTGTGGACGAGATTACCATGCAAACAGTTTCTGCAGAAGGACATACCCCAGACAGAGCAGGATTCATTGGTTTGTGGAAGTTGGTTGTCGTGAAGAATCTTCCTTACGCAGATATGCGGAGGGTAGGAAAAATACCTAAAATGTTGCCACACCGACTTTTCCCATCAGCAAGGTGAGTCTCTTTTCATAAGCGATAATTCTCATTTTAATGGATCTGACTAACACATATGTGTTCACCAGTTGCATGTAGAGAACAGGTCAGTGACTCATGGTTAAGTATGATTGAAAGATGGAAATAACATGAGTTACAAAGCATGTGTATAATTTTCATTCTGAGCCACAAAGACAAAAGTCAAGTGTGAAATACATTAACAATTAGATCTTGAAAGTGGGAAATATGCTTTGGAATCTGATAGGCAATATCTGCTGAAAAACTTCTCATGTAAGACCAGATCTATATCAACACACACAGAAACTTATCGGCTGTTTATTCTTCCAGGTACTCAATCTGGTTGGACAGCAAGTTACGACTTCAGTTGGACCCACTACTCATTCTGGAGTACTTCCTATGGCGTAAGGGTCACGAGTATGCTATATCCAATCACTATGACCGTCATTGTTTATGGGAAGAGGTTGCACAAAACAAGAAGCTGAACAAGTATAACCATACTGTTATTAATCAACAGTTTGAGTTTTACAAGGCTGATGGGCTGACCAGATTTAACGCTTCGGATCCGTTCAAGCTTCTTCCTAGCAGTAAGTATCTGTTGGTTGACTTATATAAACCAGGATTAGGACCTTCCTTGGGGAGTGTTTTCTTTAGTTAG
>NC_025698.1:19402611-19423711 GCF_000633955.1 Camelina sativa | reverse complement strand
GGTCACGAGTATGCTATATCCAATCACTATGACCGTCATTGTTTATGGGAAGAGGTTGCACAAAACAAGAAGCTGAACAAGTATAACCATACTGTTATTAATCAACAGTTTGAGTTTTACAAGGCTGATGGGCTGACCAGATTTAACGCTTCGGATCCGTTCAAGCTTCTTCCTAGCAGTAAGTATCTGTTGGTTGACTTATATAAACCAGGATTAGGACCTTCCTTGGGGAGTGTTTTCTTTAGTTAGTGTCTGCTACTGGGTTGCTCGTAAAAAGCACACTGAGTTTTGAAATATTATCTAGTGTTAAAAGTTCATGCGTAATTGAGGTTTTAGATTTTCGCATAAGCAATTGCATCCTTGGTCTCGATATCTTAATAGTTTTTGAAGCCAGTAGTTATATCCCAGCATCTGAGTTATATGCAATATGTGGGTCGAATCCTTATTGCCACCATCCAAGGGTCAATCATTACCTGGTGTTGATCATGCGTATACATTTGTGCTGATTGCTGACAATCTTTCTTCTTTTTTTTTTTTCTAATCTTAATTGCAGATGTTCCAGAGGGATCTTTCATAGTACGAGCTCATACTCCCATGTCGAACCTATTCTCCTGTCTTTGGTTCAATGAAGTGGAACGCTTCACTCCCCGGGACCAGCTGAGCTTTGCTTATACTTACCAGAAACTAAGAAGGATGAATCCTGATAAACCATTTAATCTTCACATGTTCAAGGTAAAGATCTCCTTTTGAAAAGTCTCCATGATAATAATTCTGCTTAACCTGACAATAAGCTGCTTGATGAATATCTAAAACATGGACCACCTCCTTGTGTGTAAGCTTGATTTAGAATTGTAAAGTCAAAAGTGCTCTTGACATGAAGTGAACTAAAGTCCTCCTATAAACTAGTAATAGAGAGAGCCACACCTCGAATGCAGTGACTTGTCTAGTCGTGGAGGTAGTATGTAAGGTTGTAAGCTGAGTCATTGATGTGGGTCATCAAACTTTGTAACAATTGAACCGGTCAGTAGGAAATAATAATACTGTGTCTAAGATGTGTTGATACCATGTTGGTTAGTATTAGAATAATATCTTAGGGAACAGAGAGGGTCTCAAAACTGATGCTCTTTTTCATGGAGAAAACAGAACCGATGGATTTTGGAATTGTGAATTGGGTTCTTATTATAGGTCTGAGTAGTTAAGAGTATCAAGAACCAGATTTTCTAAGTTTCCATGTTTTGTTTGTTTTCTCATCTGGATTTCAGGATTGCGAGAGAAGAAAGATTGCAAAGTTGTTCCGGCACAGATCATCAGACGAGAAGCGAAACCTTATACAAGCATCAATACAGTAAACGACTCTATTCTGTACCGAGCTGTATCCGTCGTGTATATTACTTTGAGGCTCTACTGCTATACTCGCAGTGTCACGTGGAGAAAAGACCACTTTTTCTTTGCTCCATGACTTAGAAACTGCTGCAGGAAGATCCAGATGTTGTACATTGGGACCGAGTCTGTTGCTTGTGGCGACTACCAGAGGAGGTTATACGAAAAACAGTGTGAGGTGATTTGTAGATTTAGGCGGCGTAAAGAGTTGAAACTCTGAAAGAAGACAGAAGGGGCTTGATTTAGATTCATGAAAGGGTCCTCCATTTTTATTCAATTCATTGCTTTGTTTTTGTCTGTATCACTTATCATGCCACAATTTACCCTTAGAAAATATACTCATCCCCTATATATTATTTGATAAAAATGATTTCTCAAACTTTGCTGATATCTCACTCTCTCATGTCTACTCACAAAAACAGTCACATAACATTACAAGATTTTTAGCAGGTAGAAAAAGCGGAATTAGAACAGTTGATAATGGATACAAATCCAAAATGTCATATGCTTTAAACTGAAATGGTAGCGATGGAATTGGTATTTACATTTCGCATCGTCGTTCTTCATGTACATGGTTCTTTTAGTTTTGTTCCCCAATTTATCGAAAGAATGATATTAGCAATAAACATGCAGAAACGAGAGATCTGCAATCAGTAGATTAATTACGACCTAGAAAATGGAAAACTTGCGCTTCACAAAATCAAAGAAGAACAAGGTTTCATTGGCGCGTCTTTCCATCATGCCACTCCGTATAAACTTTGGGGAAAGCAGCAACCCGCCGGTGAAAACCACAAAGCCCATCGTGAGCAGCCATGACACTGACAATCTCACTGGCCACCACCGCCGTAAGAACGCTGTCCTCTTCACGGCCACCTCCGTCCCCGTGCAAACCCCATTTACCACAAAGAACAAAGTGACCTCCCATGTAGGAGTCTCACGGGTTATATAGAAGTATACAAGCTCGTGAAACAAACCGGAGACAAGGAATGTTACCAAATACCCCATGAACCTAGCCCAACCAGAATTCATTTGGCGTTGGCAAGCGCCCCGCACAGGATTGTTCATGCCTGACCGGAGGATAGCCGAGACCATGAGGTTCCAACGGCGACCCCAAAAGTCTTGAAGAGAGGTGGCTAAGTATGGTTTGTTGAATTGTGGCTCGAGATCACACCCAAGAGCTATACTTAGCAGAACTTTGAGGGGATCTAAGAGAATCTCAAGCTCCACGTATAGATGCAAATAGACCCAATAGCACAGTTTGAGGCAGAAAATGACTGTAATTGTAGACATGTAACACAACAACATATATCATGATTTTAATGGCGTAAGCTCGTTTATGGAAATGGTTTTGAGATGGCTGAGATTTAGGGTTTTGCTGAAGCTTGATGGGGAAGCAAGTGAAGCAAACAAATTTGATAAGATTAGGGGCAACTGGGCAAAGAGGTCTGTTATGAGCCAAAGCCTTGGCCTTAGTTCTTGTTATCACACCTGTTGCTTAAACTTAGAACAAGAGATTTAAGAGCTAACTTCCCTTTAACCCGATTCTCTCCTTGAGAATTAGGTTAATTGTTGGAAGCTTCAAATTCTCATTAGCATAAGAGGGTTCTTATATAGAACCTTACACCGACCTATCTCTCTATTAAAAATAAATTATATAAAACCTTAAATCTAATAAAAAAAGGAATAATACCATAATTCCAATAATCATATCAAAACCTAATAATCATATCACTACTCCCCTCTTCCACGTGAAGCTTGTCTGCAAGCTTCAGATCATGGCATGTCCTCCTCTTCAATTGGTTCGTCGTCTTGATTAGCACCATCATTGACGACCGTGATCTGAAAAAGGACTGGTTTGCAAACATGCCTTCGGGTAAAGAATTCATCACAATTGAAGCAAATACCTTTTGCTCGTCGCTCTTCCATTTCTGCGGTGGTCAATTTCTTCAAAAATAGTTGTTGAGGAGTCAGTTTCTCTTCTGTTTGTCGGGGCAACTGAGCTTCCTTGTCTTTCCCACCCTTGGAGCTCTCACGATTTCCTGTCTTAGGGAACAAGACCGAGTGTTGATCTATTGGTGCCAAATGTCCTCCAAACGTCCGTGTTCGCTTGTCATTATCGATCTTGTATTCATTATCTCTAGCATATTCCATTGCTTCAAATATTGTCTCTGGCCTCAAATACTCAACTTCTTTTCTCAAAGAATCAGTTAAACCCACACAAAACTGCCATAGCTGCTGATCTCCCGTTAACTTCGTTTGCCTTACCAAACATTCCTTAAACTGCTCACAATACTCGTCTACTGTGCCGGTGTGTCGTAGATTACTTAGATCACCCATAGGATTTACTGCATCTGTTCTGCCAAATCTACTTTTGCAGATTTTCGTAAACTCTCCCCAACCCAGACGATGCGTAATTAACCTCCGCAAATTGGTATACCAATGATGTGCTTTATCAGTCAACACAAAGGTTGCTTGATGCACTTTTGCATCATCGTTGAAGATTCCTTGATCCTCAAAGTAGTCTTCACACTTCTGCAGCCACTCAACAGCATTCGTTGACCCATCATATACCGGAAATTCCATCTTAGACGGTGGAACTACGATTCTCTCAGCCTCACTTCCTCCACTCTCTCTTCTTGCAGCTCCACTTTTCCAAACAGCCCCCTTGTGTACCCTAAAGTACCCCATCATGTGAGTTGATCGCTCTTCTTGTGGAAGTTCCCCAATTGGCCTCACCAACCATTCTCCACCACCATCTTGCAATCGGTGACCCTGTTCTCTCCCCATAGAACGTTGTGCCCAAGGTCCACTAGAGGAAGTGCCTTTACCGTCTCCTCCGTTGGTGTTGATATTTTTTTCTGCTTTAGAAACCAATGCTGTGTCTTTTTCAGCCTCCTCTGCTTCAACTCCCACCACCGAGGCCAAAAAACGAATTTTTCCTAAGACCTGTTGCTTATCGGCTTTCATAACTTTCCTGATCTGGGTTTGCTCTTCACGAACCTCTTCCATCCTTGACTTATTCTGCTCTCGCTCCTCCTGCTGGTCCGCTTGTATGGACTCAAGGGCGGCTTGGTGTGAGGTTGAAGTCTGCTAGAGTTCACCTAGGTCAGCTTGCATATGTCCGAACGATCTATTCAAGTCTTCAAGCGCCTTCATAACTTGCTCAAACTGTGATGTAGTCATCGCCCCTTCTCCCATTGAACCGGCTTGCTATGATACCAAGTTGTTATGAGCCAAAGCCTTGGCCTTAGTTCTTGTTATCACACCCATTGCTTAAACTTAGAACAAGAGATTTAAGAGCTAACTTCCCTTTAACCGCAACTCTCTCCTTGAGAATTAGGTTAATTGTTGGAAGCTTCAAATTCTCATTAGCATAAGAGGGTTCTTATATAGAACCTTACACCGACCTATCTCTCTATTAAAAGTAAATTATATAAAACCTTAAATCTAATTAAAAAGGAATAATACCATAATTCTAATAATCATATCAAAACCTAATAATCATATCAAGGTCCTTGATCAAATGCAAACAGGATAAGCTTTAAACTGGCCATCCCGGAGAGGTAAAACGCCGTGGAGTTAGAGAAATGCACAGAGGAGAAGGAAAAAGGAAGAACAAGAAAAAGAGCACATATGGGAAGAACAGATAATAATCGAAGAATACCAATTTTAATATTGGTTGGGATGTAGTAACAGTATGATACTGAGATCATTGCATATATCCAAACTAGGATGAAGTTCTTGAGTTCTTCCTCCATCTCCGTAAATCTTTTTTAGTGTTGGTGTTGTAAATTTAAAACACTAACCAATATACATATTATCTCATATGATGCTCACATTATTTTTGTTATTAAAATTTTAACTCTAATCCATGAAGAAGTGCATTATGGTTTTACGATGAAATAGATAGTTAAATGTGATTACTAAACTAAATATCTATGTCACACCCGCGAACTGAAATCCTGGTTTAGGGATTGCATCGGTCGATGCAGATTGGGCATCAGTCGATGCAGGGTTGAGTTTCTGCGTTTTGTCTTAAGTTAAAAGCTGCGTTTTGGGTTAGGGAAAACCCTTAAGTCGAGGTTTTTGTCTCATTCGGCGAGTTTAGCCGTTTTTGAGAGGAAAGAAGAGAGAAAGAAGAGTTCTTGGTGTTCTTGAGTGTTCTTGGTGATTTCTTGGAGTTGGAAGCTGTTCCTGTAGAGATCTATAGCTGGGATGACTCTATTGCTTCCTGGAGGTGTTTTCTTGTTGGTTTAAGGTTCAGATTCGTCTTAGCAAAGGTAAGTGCAGGACCATGGCTTATCTAAGCTAGAGAACTCTCTAAATTGCTTGCTATGTGTTATTAGACTTGTTAGATCGTTATTTTGGACGTTAGGAAGCTTTCTTGTGGCTTGGGATCGAGTTTTGTGGTTGTAGGAACGAAGATCCAGTGAGAAGTTTCGGGGAAAAACACGATGCTCGACATTGCATCGGTCGATGCAGAGCGAGTGTCGGTCGATGCAAGTGCATCGAGCATCGATCGATGCAACCCTGTGTCGGTCGATGCATCCCCATGTGGTGTTGGTCGATGCATGTTGGTGTCGGTCGATGCAGAGTCCTGGTTTGTTATTTGTTGTATGTTGGTTGTTGTTTGATGGTTAGAGATGACTCTATTGCTTGTGTGTATAGCCCAGTAGATGGGAGGATTGCCTTACTGAGTGTTTATTAAATATTCATGCATTACAATATGAGTTTGTGGTGCAGGTAAAGGCAAAGTGTGATCGTGGAATCAAAGCAATGAAGAGGAGGATGTTCTAGTGGTTCGCTTGGTTGTCTGGCTTCTGTTAGGTTGCTAGAGTTGAGTCCTAGAATGTTGTTCAGGATTGCTGGTTTTCTGGTTTATGTTGTTTGGATCATTAGTTTATGATTTGGAATTAATGTTGGATATTGAATTATTATTGGTTATTTCAGCTGTTGATTGTGATTGTGACTAGGTGGATAGTGGATATGGGACCACTAGTTGTAGTTTATTATTATTATATTATTATTATTATTTATTAATTATGTAAAAAAAAAGTGGTCCAGTCGTTTCAATCTAACAATGAAATTTATCTTAGATTAAAAAAAAATCAAAAAAATATGTATTATTTTTAAAAACTTCATTTAAGAATATTAGTAATTTTTTATGTTTGATTTTATAATTTCAACACATGTATTTTTGTAACATAATATAATTCGAAATAAATTATAATCTATAAGAATGAATCTTCGGTTATTTGGTGAGAATGTCTCTATATCTTTATATATGTTTTTATTTTATAAATTTCACTCATTTAAAATTGATTGTGGCATGAGGTAAAATTAGTACTTATGAGATAACAACATAACAAATATATCTTAAATAATGTTGATTCAGTTTTTGTGAATTATATTTTGTTAATTTTTATTTGTAGTTTCAATTATTACTAAGATATAAATTTGATATGATGTACTAATTGTGTTTGATATAAAATATTTAATTCTATGCATTAAGATGAAATGTGTAATTAAACTTAAAATATGGTTTATTATGATGATATAGATATTTAAATGGTACTCCCTGTACTATAAAATGTTTTGGATAATAAACAATAAATATTATGTCATCTATAAAACTTCAACCAATAGGAAAATACACTGCATAGTTCAAATAGTCATAAAATTCTTATATAATGGAAATAAGAGAGTATTAAAATGAAATATGAGAAGTTGGTATTCAATATTAAAATGTTACAAGATAAAAACTAAAAACATGTATATTACTACTTAATTATTCAATATTTTTTTTAAATTTTTACCTGCGTAATAACGCGGGCCTTATTATATAGAGATTTACTCAAATATCATATATTTTAGGTAATATTAATAGAACCATATAAAACTTTTATTATTACTATCATCTTTCAGATCTATTTTCTATATCCAGCATACCCTTGTTGCACGTTATAGGAAAAAACGTAATTACAAAAAATACCATTGCTACATCAGAAAAATCACATCCTCACGTCAGAAATTGCTGACGTATATTAAATAACTCAGGCGTAAAACTTTACAGCGGTAATGACGGAACGGTATGTTGCAGCTGATTTATGGAATATGGCTGAGTTATGAGCGGACGGCTAACTTACAAGCATAACTCAACCTGTAGTTGTGGCTGACTTAATGAAATCTGTATGAGTTATGAGAAAATGGCTGAGTTACGAGCATAACTCAGCAATAAGTATGGCTGAGTTTTTACCCGATGGTTGAGTTGTCAAAAATTTGGCTGAATTAAGACTTTGCACAGCTGAATTAACTTTCTCCAGCTGGGTGAGTTATTAATAACGGCTTACTTTTGAGATGTCGTTACGGCTGAGTTATGATTAAATACTATAACTCAGCAGTCATGAGCTGACTTATCGGAAAACTCGGCCATTTTACGTCTGACTTAGTAGCAAAAGATTAATTACTAGAATATCATTCAGTTACGGCCGGCTTATTAAACGATACGGCGGAGTTACAGATTTTCAGTTGAGTTATGACATTAAGCGGCTAAATTTGACAGTCGTTTTTTTTTTGTTTTTTAATTACTGTAATAATATTCATGTTGCGACTGAGTTATAATTTTTGTTTGATGGCTGATTTAATTAGGCTGATTTACATGTTCGTTTGGTAGCTGACTTGCTACTTTGGACGCATCATCCATATCATCATTCCATGTCATCATCTTCTAAGACCATGTACATTGGTTATAACATTCAACACCCTGCAATTTTTTACTCTCCACATCATCTTCTCTCTCTTCCATTTAATCATTCAACATCCAATACAACTTTAATCTCTACAATGATTTTGTTTAATAAAATTCAACACTTTATCCCACTAATTTTATTTCATATTCTTATTTTCTCTTATAATTATATAACTATATATTTATCACAATTGTCGATTGAAATTAAATAAAAAATACTGATTAAAAAATTTAAATATATGATTTTGACTGTTAAAAATAATATTGTTAGGATTCATTTCACAGAAAAATGATTTTTTTTTCTATGTCGGAATCAAACAAAACAAGTCTCTATGTATAAAGAAGAAAAAATGATGAATTTTGATATTAAAAACATAAAAAGAGATATTAGTTTGTTATAAAATAATTAATCTTAAATAGTTAGGGTAAAATAAAAAAATTGAAAAAGCCCAATGTCCAGTAACAAAATTACATGTCACTCTAAAAAAATAATTGTGGACATAAAATATTTTCTACTGAATTCTTCTATTAAACTATGACACATAACATAGTGGTCCCAAATTTGGTTTGTTTCAACAGGTTGATTTTTTTCAACTCCGATTAATCCACCTCAGATTTTTTGTTTTTTTAACATCCTCACTGCCAGCATTAAACAGTTAAAATTTTTATTCAACACCATCATTGTACATGGTCTAAGACTATGTACAATGGTTTTAATATTACAAAACCCACTTTTTCTTTTTCAATACTCCACATCACCTCTCTCTCTTCCACATCATAATTCAACACATACATCATTTTTACCCTCTACAATAGTTTGTTTAATAAAATTACAACATCTTACCCCACCAAATTTTATTTCATATTTTTCACTTTTTTATGTTTATTTTTTGTGATCACACATTACTAATCATATTAAATATCAAATGAAATTAAAATAAATAAAAATTAAATAAATTTATATAATAAATTGAAATTTGGGAATTAAAACGGTTATTATTAGGGTCCATTTGAAAACAAAAAGACGAGTAAAACAACAAACAAGACTTTATGAAGTCTGATAGCAAAAATTTAGTAGAAAAGATGAGTTTTTTTGTGTGTCCAAATTAAATGAAACAAGTCTCTATTTATAGAGAATGAAAAATGATAAATTTTGGTATAAAAAATTTAAAATAAAAATTTTGAATTCTATAAGATAATTGGTCTCAAATAATTGGGTTGGAGAAAAAATATTTGCAATCTCACCATCCAATATCACATTTCTTTATCTAAATATTATCCTACAATTAAAATAATTAACCAATAAAAACCTGTCACATGGCAAGCATACCCCATCACTTTTGCGATTCAACTCCGTTGAATGTCTTCAATTCTGTTGTCTCCACCTCACCTCTTTTATTTTTTTCAACTAACCATTGCATGACTTCAACTGTTGAATAATTTATTCAACAGCTTAATATTTCTCCATTGTAACTAGTGTAAGGAAATACGAAAAGTCTTTTTTTCGACTCTTGTTCTTCAACTCGTTCAAAAGTGAAGGATTTACATGTTTTTTACCTTGTTCTTTACCTTGTTCTTCACCTCTTAATTTCCTCATTCTTCTTCATTTTCGTTCATATATGCGATTGCATGCGATATACTAACGGATGCGATCATACCAGTACTAATGCACCAGATTCCATCAAAACTCTGCAGTTAAGCGTGATTAGGTGTGAATAGAACTACGGTGACCTCCCGGGAAGTCCTTGTGTTGCATCCCTCCATCTTTTTTTTTGGTTGTTACGCAAGATTATATAGTACAAACAGAACATCATAACTTTCACACCGTAAAGAACCACGCGAGCCATAATATCTTTATGGAAAACCCCAAGAGAGTTTCTGGCAAGACAATGGGTCTTCGTTCCGTTGGACCATTTTAGAGGACAAATTTTGATGTTTGAAGGCATTTCTGATGTTTTTTTGTGATCCTGACATAATTAGTTGCGTGTACAAAACTGTGTTTTGACATTGTTATCGCTTGTTTTTCGAGGTTGAAAGCACGTCCAAGGTGACTAAACCGGTCCACATATCAAGTGGGACCCACATTGAATGATCCCTTGAGTTTTGGAAAAAGGATATATGCGATTGCATGAGATATACTAACGGATGCGATCATACCAGCACTAATGCACCAGATCCCATCAAACCTCCGCAGTTAAGCGTGTTTGGGAGAGAGTAGTACTACGATGGGTGACCTCCTGGGAAGTCCTCGTGTTGCATCCTTCTCTCTTTTTTTTTTTTTTTTTTTTNTTTTTTTTTTTTTTTGGTTGTTGCGCAATACTATATAGTACAAACAGAACATCGTAACTTTCACACCGTAAAGAACCAAGCGAGCCATAATACCTTTCTCGAAAGCCCAAGAAATTTTCTGGCAAGGCAATGGGTCTTTGTGCCATTGGACCATTTTAGAGGACAAATTTTGACGTTTGAAGGCATTTTGGATTTTTTTTTGTGATCCCGACATAATTAGTTATGTGTACAAAACTGTGTTGGGACATTGTTATCGCTTGGTTTTCGAGGTTGGAACCATGTTCAAGGTGACTAAACCGGTCCACATATCAAGTGGGACCCACATTGAATGATCTCTTGAGTTTTGGAAAAAAGATATATGCGATTGCATGGGATATCAATGTTTTCTTGGTTTTAGTCTGTTTTCTTAGTTTTAGCCTGTTTTGGGACAAAATGGTTATAAGTGTTGTCTAAACACTCCTATGAATCTCTAACTCTTATAATTAATCAAATGCATGGGAGTTTTACACATTTTGACCCTAGAAACACTAAGAAAGCAGTTTACTGCTCTGAATCATGTTTTCTTGGTTTTAGCCAGTTTTCTCTGTTTAATCCTGTTTTGAGACAAAATAGATATAAGTGTAGTCTAAGCACTCCAAATTCATCCCGAACTCTTATAATCAGTCAAATGCATTGGATTGTCACATATTTTGACCCTAGAAACACTAACAAAGCTGTTTACTGCTTCGTATCAATGTTTTCTGGGTTTTAGCATGTTTTCTCGGTTTAAGCCTGTTTTGGGACAAAATGGGTATAAGTGTTGTCTAAACACTCCTATGAATCTCTAACTCTTATAATTAGTCGGATGCATTGGATTGTCACACATTATAACCTTAGAAACACTAAAAAAAACTGTTTACTGCTTCGAATCAATGTTTTCACGGTTTTAACCTGTTTTGGAACAAAATAGGTATAAATGTTGTTTAAACAATCCAAATTCATCCCAAACTCTTATAATTAGTCAAATGCATTGGATTGTCACACATTTTGACCCTAGAACCACTTATAAAGCTGTTTTCTGCTTCAAATCAATGTTTTCTTAGTTTTAGCCTGTTTTCTCGGTTTAAGCCTATTTTGGGATGAAATATGTATAAGTGTTGTCTAAACACTCCAAATTCATCCCGAACTCTTATAACTAGTCGAATGGATTGGATTGTCACACATTTTGACCCTAAACCGATCCGCATATCAAGTGGGACCCAAATTAAATGATCCCTTGAGTTTCGAAAAAGGGTATATGTGATTGCATGGGATATACTAACGGATGTGACATACCATCACTAATTTACGCTGCATGGGATCGTCGGAGATGTGTTGATTCCCGCTCCGGGATCGGAAACGAGAGCGGAATCGTCCAGAATCACTCATAATCGGCTTGGAATCGCGATTCCTAAAAAAATCTTTTTAGAATCGTTTTGAAACCGTAAGATTCTGAGTGGAAGCGTGGGGAGAGTAGTTAGGAAGCGTTACTGGACTTGGTAATGATCGGAAAAAAACTTGGAAAAAGTGCAGAGAACGGAACGACGCTTAGGATTTTGGGGGAGGAAGAAGACTCTTCAATGAAATTACAAATTTGCCCCTCGTGTTTTTATGAAAAAAAATTGTTTTGTGTCTTGTATGATTCGAACCGTAGACCTCACACTACTTAAAATAGTTACTTGCCACTACACTACTACAATCTTTACTGAATTATTCGATTACAATGTAAATAACGTCTAAATAATAGGTTTTAATATTTATTTTTTCATGATTGTAATATAATCTTTTATAATAATGATGTTATGTTTGGTATTTTAAAATATACGTATATTTATGTGTATATATATGTATTTATATATATACATATTTGACACGTACACGCTTCCAACTCGTACTCGCTTCCTATTTTTTTTTTTAAACTCGCTCCCACGCTTCCAAACGTTTCCGCTTCCGCGTACCCGCTTCCGATTCCATGCAGCTTAGGCACTAATGCACCAGATCCTATCAAAACTCTGCAGTTAAGCGTGCTTGGGTGAGAGTAGTACTAGGATAGGGGACCTCCTAGGAAGTCCTCGTGTTGCATCCCTCCCTCTTTTTTTTTGTTTGTTGTAGCGCAAGACCATAGTACATATAGAACGTCATAACTTTCACACCGCCAGGAACCACATGAGCTATAATACCTTTTTTGAAAGCCCCAAGAGAGCTTCTGGCAAGGAATTGGGTCTTCGTGCCATTGGACCATTTTCGGGGCCAAATTTTGACATTTAAACGTATTTCAGATGTTTTCTTATGATCCCGACACAATTAGTTGCGGGTCTAAAACTTTGTTTGGACATGTTTATCGCTTTTTTTAGAGGTTGAAGCACGTCCAAGGTGACTAAACCAATCCACATATCAAGTGGGACCAAAATTGTATGATCCCTTGAGTTTTCAAAAAAGAATATATGCTATTACATAGGATATACGCAAAACTGCCACAATTGTTGATCCCCAGACAATCTTGTTTGTCTTTCCAAACACTCCTCAAACTGATTACTGTAATCATCTATTGACCCGGTATGTCGCATATTACATAACTCTCCCACGAGATTTACCGCATCTGCTCGCCCAAACCTACTTTTCCATATTCGTTTAAACTCGGTCCATCCAAGCCTATGTTTAGTCAGCCTCCGCAGGAATATGTACATTTACAATAATTTAATTTCAGTACCTCATATAAACGACAATCCATGTAACATAAATTTGTTACAAACACTTTTGTGTGGCAGTATAAAGTTTTTAGCTACTTTCATATAAGATATGTATTTATACATATATATTATAAATTATAGATTTTCTCAAATTATAGAGCTGTTGCTACTCATACAACAGAAACAAAATATTGTAGCATGGTGTGTTTTTAAAGATTTTCTTCCCGTTTATTTCTAAATCAGCCTTACATTCGTTTATCTTTTGCTTTGTTTTAGAGGTTGATGCTCCTCCAGATTTTTTTGCTCTCTTTGATCTCTGGTAATTGTTTTTTTTTTCCGATAATTGGATAAAGAAACACAAATATGTATTTAAAACCAACGATAGAGGGTTGACTAAGGCTGTGATTGGGGAACACCTAAAAGTGGAATTCACTGTGTTTTTCTGAAAACCGCATCCATAACACAAAAAAAAAAACAAACAAGTGCGCATATTTTATCCTTTGGGTAATAGTCTTGGACCGCCTTTCCAAACAATAACACCATTTGTCCAGCAGTTTTCAAGAAAACGCTAGTATATATATATTTTTTTAGATTTTTATTATAATAATAATTAGATATTAGTTTATCCATATAATACATTAAAAAAGCCTTTGTCATCTTATCTTTAAGAATTTAATAAATTTCAAAAGTAATATATAGTAGTAAGTTTAGTAGTATATATGCACATATAACCATTAATAAATCCAGTTTTTTCAACTAACAAATAAATTTATTTTTGGAACATTATATGCTTTAATTTTAATTTTCATAATGTTATATTTAAAGTTTAGTAATGATATATTAAAATTGTTTGTTCAATAACACTAACTTTTTAATTTTAACTATATTTAAAATATTTATTTATTATTTAAAATAAATCAACATATATAATTATACTAACTAATAGTAATATGAAATCAGCACCACAAATAAATTTTAACGAATCAAACATTATTTCGTATCATTTATTTTCCATAAACCGCATATGTCCCGCAAATATATTTATCCCACACGTACCGCAGTATCAAATCATTTGTTCCGCACTACCAAATCCACGTTTTCTGCACTACAACATAATGGTGACAGCGCATTTAGTAGTGCGTAACATGTAGTTTGATAGTGCGGTACGGTTCAACTGTGGTATGTGCGGGAGAAAAATATTTGCGGGACAATGCGGTTTATGAAAAATAAGCGGAACAAAAAAATGTTTGATTGGTGAAAAATTATTTGTGGTGCGGATTTCAGATTATTTTATTAATAATTAGTATAATTATGTATTATTGGTTTCTATTTTATTGGTAAATACATGTTTTTATACCTAAGACACCCATAATGATCAAAAATAAAAATTTAATTTTTTTACATACATATTATTAAATCAATTAAAATGTTTAATCATCAAATACAAAACATTAAAAACATATTATCGAGTACTTTGATTTTACCCTAACAAATTTGTAACATTTCTGCTATATATATTTGTCTAATAATTACATCAGCGAAATCAACATCTAAGAAATTTACATCAGGTTTTAAGTTGATATGTTAAATTTAACCATATATAGTAACTATGATACTTTAATATGGGTTAAATCTTTATTTTACTATTTTAACAACACCTATATAAAATATATCGAATCAAACTGATTTAATTAAGATTGTATTAAATAAAAATTATTGTAAGGTATACTGCGAGTTATATACTAAATCACTAGAATTAACAAAATTATACATAAGCAAAATTAATATTAAAATAGTGCATTAGCAAAAAAAAATTTGCCCTGTAGTATACTGCGGGTTAGAATATACTTATAAACTTATATATATATACAGGTATATGTGATTCAAGAAGAAGTATATTGCATCTATATATATAACTTAATTAAATAATTAAAATAAAGATATTAAACTATTATGTACTGCGTAATACAAGTCGACCGCTGCTTAAAACAGTGTTACACAATGAAAGGCGGTCCATGTGTATTATTTGCTTCAAATATGCAAATGTTTTTTTTGCTTTGAAAAAAAAAACGCAAGAAAGTTACTAATTTTGTTGATTGGTGTCCAGATGCGGTTTTCATTTTCTTTTTGTCAATTACGCTTTTTCTTATGTTACCATTCACGCCCGTCCAAATGGTGACAGCGGATTTAGTAGTGTGAAACATGCAGTTTGATAGTGCGGTATGGTTCAACTGCGGTATGTGTGCGGGAGCAAAGTATTTGCGAGACAAGTGCGGTATATGTAAAATAAGTGGGACAAAAAATGTTTGATTGGCGAAAAATTATTTGTAGTGCGGATTTCATATTATTTTATTAATAATTAATATAGTTATGTATTATTTGTTTATTCTGTATTGGTAAATACATGTTTTTATACCTTAGACACCCAAAATAATCAAAAATAAAAATTTAAGTTTTTTACATACATATTGTTAAATCAAATAAAGAGTTTAATCATCAAATACAAAACATTAAGCCCTTCGTCTTTTCGTGAAAATAGGGTTAGCGGCAATGTGGATGGCCGCTTGACTGTCACAGTAGAACGGAATCGGGTGAGAATGATCCACCCCGAGGTCCTCCATTAAGCCCTTCAACCACTTGACCTCTTTAAGAGTGTAAGCCATAGCAGTACTCTGGTTCAGCCGACGAACTGACACTGTATCCTGTTTCTTTGTCCGCCAAGAGATTGGCGAGTCTCCCAAATAAACAATGTAAGCAGAGAGGGACCGTCGAGTGCGAGGGCAAGCAGAGTGATCTGAGTCGCAATAAGCAGTGAGTGTGAGAGAACTATCGGACCGAAGGAAGATGCCTTGAGAAGGAGATCCTTTGAGATAACATACCAGCCGGATAGCAGCCTGCCAATGTGCAACGAGAGGAGACTTCATGAACTGAGAAAGAATATGCACCGCATAACTCAAATCCGAGCGAGTGATGGTCAAGTAGATAAAACGACCGATTAATCGACGATAGCGATCTGGATTGTCATACACCGGACCCTTTACAGAGCCAAGCTTGTGATTAAGTTCCATCGGAGTTGAAACTGGTTTTGCACCTAACATACCAGCCTCGTGTATAATGTCAAGGGCATACTTCCGTTGAGACAAACAGAACCCGTCTTTGCCACGAGAGACCTCAAGACCCAAGAAATATTTCAGCTTACCAAGATCCTTCATGTGAAAACGAGTGTTGAGCTGCACCTTGAACTTGTTGAGGAGAGTGAGATTGTTTCCCGCAAGAACAAAATCATCAACATAAACAAGAATATGCAGAACATCATCACCATGAATCAAAGTAAATAAAGAGTAGTCCTGATAGCTTTGTTTAAAACCCAATTCACGAAGTGCAGTAGATAGCTTGGAGAACCAACAGCGAGGCGATTGCTTGAGACCATACAACGACTTACGAAGGCGACACACTTTATTGGGATCACTGGACTTAAAACCTGGAGGAAGCTTCATGTAAAATTCTTCCTCAAGATCCCCATGAAGAAAGGCATTGTGAACGTCCATTTGGTGGACCTCCCAATCCTTGGCAGCGGCGACAGCAAGAAGAGAGCGGACGGTAGTCATCTTTGCAACCGGAGCAAAAGTCTCCTTGAAGTCGACACCTTCCTTCTGATGATTACCCATCGCAACGAGGCGGGCTTTATGACGTTCAAGGGAACCATCCGAGTTAAACTTTAGCTTATACACCCATTTGCTATTAATGGCTTTCTTCCCCGGAGGCAGATCAGTGACATCCCACGTATGATTAGCCTCAAGTGCTTCTATCTCCTTGCGCATCGCATCGCACCATTCCTTAATGATAACCGCATCCTTGAAATGACGAGGTTCGTTGCTGTCTAGTATCGCTGCCATAAAAGAAATATGGTTTGTGGAGAAGCCCTCATTAAATAAATACTGCGAGATGGGATATAGGATCTTACCAGAGGCCGTAGAGGAGGACAATGATTCATCAGGAGCGAGAACGTGAGAGGAGTGTACAGGAAGGACGACAAAGTCTTTGAGTAGAATAGAAGGGAACTTCTTCCGCTGACCTTTGCCCAACAACTCTGGTAAACCTGGCGTAGACGGTGACTTATCAACAGACTGATCCGCAACAGGAAATGGCATCAGAGACGAGGAAGGAGAAACAGAGTTCTCTTTTGCAAGAGAAGCCGAAGAAGTATCGATTGTAACAATATGGGTTAACCCCGGATCCAACATAGCAGTGTCCTCGTGAAGAGGAATAGGTTGTGCGTACGCTGACGGTAAGAGAGGTGGTGACACCCAGTCATCGTCAACCACGACTAGTTGTGGGAACGGACGAGAAGGCGGAGACGACGACTGATGGAGAAAAGGAAAAATCTCCTCTTGAAACCGAACATCACGACATAAAAATTTTCTTGGTGTCAAGATCAAACAAACGCCATCCCTTCTTACCGTACGGATATCCAATGAAGACACATTTGCGACTACGAGGACCAAACTTATCCTTATCCCGGGAACGATGGTGAGCATAGGCTAAGCAGCCAAACGTGCTAAGCATAGCGTACGACGGACGATGACCAAATAAGACTTCATATGGAGTCTTGTTTTGTAAGACAGACGATGGGGTGCGGTTGATTAAGTGAGTTGCTGTGAGGATGCTCTCTCCCCAGAACTGAACCGGCATATGACTTTGAAAGAGACATGCACGAGCAACGTTAAGAATATGACGGTGTTTGCGTTCTATTCGACCGTTTTTTTGAGGAGTATCAACGCATGAAGCTTGATGAAGGATGCCCTGTTCTTGAAAATACGACGAGAGACACATGAATTCGGTGCCGTTGTCAGTGCGAAAAGACTGAACCGGTTTGCAAAACTGACGTTCAGACATAGCACAGAAATTTCGAATTAATTGGGAGACTTCGGGCTTAGCGGACATGAGGTATGTCCATACTGCACGAGAGTGATCATCAACTAATGTTAGAAAGTACTTAGCACCGGTTGTAGAAGGGGTACGGTAAGGCCCCCAGACATCACAATGAACAAGTGAGAAACAATCCTTTGCTTTATTATTACCCTCATGAAAAACATCTCTTGTTTGCTTAGCAAGAAAACAAATGTCACAACTCTTTAAAACCTCAAAATCCTTAGGAGAATGAACACATTCGTTTAAAGATACTAAAACACTAGGTGAAGGATGTCCGAGCCTATGATGCCACAACCCACTAGACACCTCAAGAGTCGCTGACGCTTTGTGAGACCGAGCAGCCAACACTCCCTCACGTTCTTCACCCGTTCCAATCAAAGTCCTCGAAAAACGGTCCTGTAAGAAACAAAGAGAGTCAGTAAAAATCCCAATGGAACCAGTTTGCTTGAGAAGCTTCGAAACGGATATCAAAGTGCAGTTGAAATCAGGCACAAACAAAACATTGGTGAGTAAATAAGCTGAGCTCAACAGAAGCGAGCCACACTTAGTGGCCCATGATGGATGACCATCCGGTTTCGTAACCGGTGATGGAATGATGTTAATGACATCAACCAAAAGAGAGAGATCACCCGTCATGTCATGGGAGGCTCCCGTATCTAAGACAACATTAGACAAGTGAGTTTTACCCGACAATTCTGAGGACGTGTTGGAACGTTGAGCTTCAATCAAGTTGATGAGATGCGTTATCTGACTGTAGCCACCTTGGTTAGGAGAACCGACACGAGCATTGTTAGCTGAACAGGACGATTAGAGGTGTCTCTGGTATCCGGTCGAGTACCACCTTTGTTGTCAAAATACCAGTCCGGGAAACCATGAAGTTGGAAGCACTCTGATGCTTCATGACCTTGACGCCGACAATGTGCGCACGACAGAGAGGCACGATCACGGAAGCGAGAAGCTGTAATAGCAGCAACATGAACAGGAACCTCTGTTTTGACGCTGAAACCAACCGCCTCTGTTTGGTTAAGTTCCTTGGAGTGCACGACATTGAGATTTTGCTCCTCTCGTATAACCCGAGAGTACACTTGAGTGAGCGGGGGCTTGGGGTCTTCTCCAGTAATCGTTGAGCGGATGTTGCTGAACCGAGGAAGATCTAAACCAAACAGGAACTGATGGATTCGGTCCTCTTCGCGTTCTTGAGCAATACCCGGAGCAGCAGTCACAACCAGTTTTGTAGTTCTGAAGCTCCTCCCATAACTTTGACAGACGACCATAGTATTCCAAAACGGATTGACCGTTCTGTTTACATCCAGCGATCTCATCCTTAAGAACTTGTTTACGCACACCGTTGCTAACTGAGAAACGTGACCGAAGGCTTTCCCCTAACGTCGATGCCTCGGCGATGAAAGAAACGGTGGATCGAAGTTTAGGATCAATGGAAGTTCGAATCCAGCCCACGATCATAGAGTTCGCAGCACGCCACAAGCTTAAGTCGGGGTCAGCGGTAGGTTTGGGAATAGATCCATCGATAAAACCTAGCTTGTGTTTAGCTTGCAACGAGTTGCGTAGCTCGGTAGCCCATTCAGAATAATTGTCTTCTTGTAGAATCATAGAAGATATCAAAGCTCCTGGATTGTCAGAGGAACTCAACGTATATGGTGAAGGTGGTGGTGCAACAACCACTTGTGTTTTTGGAGGAGTTGCCATCGAAGAGTAGAAGAAGACAAACGAAACAAATAAAGATTTAGCGGCGACGGTTGTTGAAGAACAACGGTGGCGGCGGCACGAATAAAAAAATAGGTCACAGAAGCTTAATGCTCTGATACCATGTAATGAGTTGAAAACGAATGTAATATGTGTTGTTGTATTCATTATGTTGACACAGTATTTATACATAGTTGCCTAGCTAGAAGATAGATTCATATCTACGTGAATATAGGAATCATAAGATTTACACATATCCTAATAATTAGCAATGAATATGCAGAAACGAGAGATCTGCGATCAGTAGTTTACAACCTGAAAAATGGAAAACTTGCGCTTCCCGAAATCAGAGAAACAAGGTTTCATTGGCGCGTCTCTCCATCATGCCACTCCGTATAAACTGAGGGAAAAACAGCAAAACCACCTGTGACAACTACAAAGCCCATCGTGAGAAGCCATGAAACAGACAACCTCACTGGCCACCACCGCCGTAAAAGCGCTGTCCTCTTCACAGCCACCTCTGTACCCGTGCAAACCCCATTTAACACAAAGAACAAAGTGACCTCCCATGTAGGAGTCTCACGGGTTATATAGAAGTATACAAGTTTATGAAACAGACCAGAGACAAGGAACGTTACCAAATACCCCAAGAATCGGAATTCATTACGGGATGGCAAGCGCACCGCACAGGATTGTAGACGCCTGACCGGAGGATAGCCGAGGCCATGATATTCCAACGGCGACCCCAAAAGTCTTGAAGAGAGGTGGCTAAGTATGGTTTGTTGAATTGTGGCTCGAGATCACACCCAAGAGCGATACTTAGCAGAACTTTAAGGGGATCTAAGAGAGAATCTCAAGCTCCACGTATAGGTGCAGGAAACATATACCCATAGCACATTCTGAGGAAGAAAATCACTGTACTTGTAGACATGTAACACAACACCAAATATCATGATTTTAATGGCATAAGCTTGTTTGTGGAAATGGTTTAGAAATGGCTGAGATTTAGGGTTTTGCTGAAGTTTGATGGGGAAGCAAGTGAAGCAAACAAATTTGATGAGATTAGGAGCAACTGGGAAAAAAGGTCGTTGATCAAATGCAAACATGATGAGCTTTAAACTGGCCATCTCGGAGAGGTAAAATGCTGTAGAGCTAGAGAAATGCACAGACAAGAAGAACGAAGGAAGAACAAAAAAAGAGCACATATGGGAAGAAAAGAGAATAATCGAAGAACACCAGTTTTGATATTGGCTGAGATGTAGTAACAGTATGATACTGAGATCATTGCAGAAATCCAAACTAGGATGAAGTTCTTTTTTTTTTTTTTTTTTTTAAAAAA
>NC_025698.1:19391372-19402091 GCF_000633955.1 Camelina sativa | reverse complement strand
TTGCCTTGTATAACAAAACAAAAAAAATGAGAGTAAATTAAGGCATGTGCTTCTTAATTACAGCTACACGATATAATCGAAAATATATATTCGAACAACGAAACAGCTTTGGTTGTACGTTCTTCCTATTTCACAATTGCTAATTATCTGCTTCTCACTCCATTGAATTTGAAAGGAATATGAAACACAAAATTAATTTAGAAGATTGGCTACTTGGGTACCATTTTACAAAAAGACTTGAATTTGTAAACTTTATAAATACATACTAACGTCTTATCAAAACTTGTGACAACAGTCACAACACTATAAATCCAAAGTAGATAACTTTCGGCTTCCATCTTCAAGACTATTGACCGTGAAATGATAAATTTCATTATGGCGAGAAGGCACTGAAAAATGTTCCGCAAAAATTAATTAATCGGCTGCTGGCTCTTTTTTGAAGATTCACTCCTGAATAGAAAATTTTACTTCCTTGTTTTTTTATTTCTTTTTTTGCCAAGGAACTAAAGCTAGTTAGTATATTCCTAACTTTATTCATTTTATGTGATATTTACTCACTTAGCAAAAAGAAAGAAAAAAAAACGTACTAACTAGCTTCTTCATGATTATTAGAACTTGTGACAACACAAACTAGAACTGATCTTAGGCATGGATGTCCAACACAAACAAGTTGGATAGGCGGTTAGCTCATAGGAGATATCACTTCTAAAGTTATCTTAGGCATGCATGTCCCCGATCAGAAATGCGAAAGTCTACTTATTATGTCTTTGAAAAGGTATCCGGTTACGTTCGTTTTGCTGTGATTCTCTTAAGTAGTTATGTATGATTCTTGCACATCAACCTGGGTTGCCGGGGTCAATACAAACTAGGGTAACAAGCTCTTTTAAGGCGCATTCTTTAAGCTTATGTTTTCTACCTATTTTCTTAAATTTCTGGTGATGTTTCATTTTATGTCTACGTACTCATCATGTAGCATATTTGAGACCTTTTAGCTTTCCTTTCTTTCTTTTAATTGGCCAAAAGTAGGGAATTTTATTAAATTATGGTTGGTAGAATTTAATTTAATATATAGTACACATAGAAGATAACCTAGATCCTAATTATATTATGTTGTATGGTGCAGAGGGAGAGATGGACTACTAGAATTAAATTCTGCAAGTTTATTGTATCGTTGCATTTATATATCTTGTTTCCTACCATTTATACAAGAACACAATTGTACTATAAACAAGATAGTACATCTAAATTGTGTTCTTGTATTGCATAAATTGGATACATACGTGTAGATCTTCTAACATTTGTTTGGAATTTTTCTGTGGAATCAAAACCAAAATTTAACATATGTTAACAAATACTACAAAAACTCACATTAATATGATTATATCTGATGGAGGAGAAAGAACGTTGAATTGAGAGAACTACAAAAGTAAATTCTATACCCTTAAAAATAGATTTTTATATTTATAAAAAACTTTTTGAAATATTAAATTAGTAGAGGTATTTTTGGAAAAGAAAAATGAAATAAGACACCAATCACATCATAAACACATAATCCTTGTACCTCTTGAGATTTTGTTCCCGTTGCCGGCTGCTTCTAAGATTTATTTTTTAGTAATGTGATTAATAGCAATTTTAAGATTGGCAAGTCCGAAGTGGTCTGATTTATCAAGCTTGATGTGATTGATCTGTTCGTCAACATAAATCAGCACATGTTGGTTGATTGGACGTCCAATGTTTAGAAGAGCTTGCACAAGGCGTGCACTCAAGTCTTTTATTATGGTGTTAACTACGCCTAACATCCGCAACCAAATCAAACCAAGATAAGAGGTAAATAAATATTAAAAACTTTGACTATATTTTTAAAATTAACCATTAATTAACTATACCACTTTTTGGAAAGTCAGTTCAAGCAAAGTCATCGTCTCTTAAATAACCACCGGTACCTTTTGATTTTTTTGTATTTTGTTTCCCTTCAATGTAACTTTTTCTTGGATTCTTGTTTTGGATAGAAAGACAAATCTTTGATCATTTTCAAACAACAACCACAATAATATTATATTTTTCACAACGATTAGAAATGGAGACAATTTATAGAAAATAAAACATATGTTAAATTTCACACACTTTTCTTTTCATGATTTTTTTATAAAAACTGGTTAAACTTATAGTATACGATATTTGTTTTGTGATATCGTTTTAATAAATTATTTTAAAATTGACTTATCATATATAAAACTATTTTTTGTTAACTATCACTTTTAGATGATGACAATAAAATTAATATATATGACAACATAAAATTATCTATCAAAATAATTAAGTAAGAACTTACATTTAGATTCTATCAAAATAATTAAGTAAGAACTTACATTTTTCTTTCTAGACTACTTATCAGTTTTTTATTTTCTAAAAAAAATATATAAAAAAAGATAATTTATCTTAAGTATTTAACAAAAATACCATATATATAGTTGATTTTGCTATAAGTAATGGTCTTTTTACTATATAGTAACATACTGTTTAAATAATTTCAACAATATATTGTAATCAAAAATATTTAGTAATATGTACCTTAATTTTCTTTCTTTTCATGATCCTTCTATTAAACACTATATAACATATATAAATTATAAATTTTAGTTGAACCGTAGTATTATGAATATTATTTTTTAAGACATATATTAACAATTTTATCTGTACATTTCATATATAATTGAATAGAAACTTCATTTTATATTTCAAGTTAATAATGCATACATAAACTATGCATGGCGTTGACTACTTTCTAGTAAGAGATATGTGTTGATATAAGAAAATGACATTCCACTTTTTGGTGATTATAACTGAAAATTAAAAACCTTCCGTTTTAACTGAAAATCAATGAATAGGGAGGCTTCATTGGCACGTCTCTCCAACATGTTGCTCCTTTGAATCTGACGAAAGAACAACAAATCACCTGTCACAACCAAGAAAACAAGTGTGATCAACCGTGACACCATCAGACTCAACAGCCATCACATCTTCCTCTTCACCGCTATTTCCACTGCTGTGCAGACCCCATGTAATACAAAGAACCAAGTACCTTCCCATGTAGGCAACTCACAGTTTATGTAGAAGTATACAAGCTCGTGAACTAAACCAGAGAGGACGAATGTCGTGAAACACCCTATGAACCTTGCCCAATTGGTGGACCCCATTTGGTGCTGGCATACTGAACACACCAGAAAAGATGCATGGCCGGTAAATAGCCTAGACCATGAGGTTCCAACGGCGACTGCTTGAAGAGACGTGGCTAAGTACGACGACCCCAGAAATCTTGAAGAGACGTGGCTAAGTACGACGACCCCAGAAATCTTGAAGAGACGTGGCTAAGTAAGACGACCCCAAAAATCTTGAAATGTTGATACTCCTTCTGTTTAAAAAATGTTATGTCTTCTTGGGAACACATTGTATACAAACGAGTTCCTTACTTGTTTGTTGACTACTGATTTTTTTTACAGAAAGCACGTGAAGATGGGATAATTAACATCAGAAGTGAGCTTTCACTTATGGAGCTCGAAGTTCAGGTCTTTATTTCTACTTTCGATTTTTCAATGTCACGACTCACTATCTCATTGCCTTAAGCTAATTTGGTTGAGTTGTTATTTTTCAATATCTACTGTTATTCAAATATATATTTTTGACATTGGAAAATATCTAGTTTCAGCGCCTACTTATTCTCACTACCCCTATCTTTTCTAATATTATCAAAATCCCACTCAACCCTTCTTATATTATATTATAAATTTAAATTTCAAAATAAAAATAAAAAATAAAATAACCAATAATAAAAACTCTCTCTCCTCTCTCATTTGCCAAAATTGAAATAAAACGGTCTGATTTTGAGCTCTTCTCTCATTCTTACGATTTTTAATCCTCCTCCCTCTCTTCTTCTTCTTTATCCACCATTAACACTCACTTCAAGGTAGTTTTAATCTCTCTTATTCTCTAGATTAGCAATGTGACTAATTGTAGTGGAATCTCAATTGGAATGATTGGAAAAATTGTAGATTTGTAAATTTATTTGGTCTTTATGCTTATTAAGGTTAGTAGACTTGTTTCTTAGTGGATTAAGGTCTTGCGTTGGTTATTATGATTGAGAAAGGTTGAATTTGAGCTTGAATGCCGGATTTTGTAAAAAAATTTGGGGATTTCAGATCTGAGACAACTGAGACAATTGGGTACAACTATGTAAGAAATTAAAGATCCAAAAATTTGGTGCAACTGAGAAAAATAGGTACAACATTGTTTATGAACTGCTACTAAAAAATGGAAATTGACTGTTTTCTTTCTCTTTCTTTTTCAGGTGACAATGCCAAAGACTTCAGTCATACGCTTTCTTTATGATGGATACTATTCAAGTATCGGAGAAGATGTTCGATGGAGACATCATCTAGTGATGTAGCATATGCTAAGTTGGTTGAGAAGATATGCAGCAAGATAAGGGTAGATGAGGCTATGAAAAATCTGAGAGTTAGTTAGTTTCGCTTCTTATTCCCAAACTATAGGGAATACCAAATTATATTCGAGATGATGAAGATGTTGTGTGTTATTTAAAGGATGTGTCTAAAGAAGGGTTTAGAAGTGTTTTACATGTCGAATTTACCAATAAAGAAGAACAAAATCAGGGGATCAATAAAAATGAGTGGTTTTATCAAGTTCTGATAAAGGATTTGGTAACAGGAAATGTTCCAAATAATAAATAAATTGCTCTAATTGGTGGAGTGAATGATGGTGGTGGAGTGAATAAAGAGATTGCTCTAATTGATGGAGCGAATAAAGATATTTCTCTAGTTGGTGGAACAAATGATAGTGGTGGTGGTGGTATCGAAGATATGTACGTAAGAGAACCATCACTACAAAATCTGGTGGTGGTCGAGAATGAAGATAGAGATGTAGAAGGAAAAAAGTCTGGACCTCTTTTATGGGAAGATGGTTTTGATATTACGATAGGCCAGAAATTTGGAAGCAAAGAAGCAATACAAAGTTTAATTGAAAAGGCTGGACATAAGAATTGTTTTAAGTCTGTTGTAAAAAAGTCGGAGTCGTTGAGATATGTGGTAAAATATTCTGAAGCACAGAATGGTTGCAACTGGTATGTAAGAGCTGCAAGGAGTGATAAGTCTAAGCGTTTCTCTATACGAACTCATAGAAATATTCATACATGCTCTCGGTCAACAACAAGTACATGGCGAATCAGAAGGAAATGTACACCAAATATGGTTGCTTCTTTTTTGGCTGCAGATTATCCGGGTAAAATTGCCACACCAACTCCAAAAGCTCTCATTGACTTGGTTCCAGGAAGATTTGGTGTGCAGGTGTCATACTCTACCGCACGGAGAGGAAAAAAAAAAGCTGCAGATGATGTTCGAGGTACCCCAGAGGAAGGTTTTAGGCTTATGTATTTGTATATGTTCATGTTAGAAAAGATGAATCATGACACAGTTTCATATGTGGAAGTGGATGAGGAACAGAAGTTTAAGTACTTGTTCTTCGCACTTGTAACATCCGTGTTCCGGAATTATATTTTGGTTTGTGTTGAATAAATCAAAGGAGTTGATTTTAAATAATTTTGGTTTAATTAATTAAATTTTGGTTTAATCTAATTAAACCAAAAACCCCTAATCTCCCTCTAAAAGTCACGCCTCTTCTCTCCTATTGTGCTTTTGTCGACATTTTTATCAGAAAAGAGAGAGAGCTTTGGTCCATTTGGTGTGAAGGAGAAGGAGAAAGAGATCAACAAAGCTGTGTTTTAGAGAAAAAGAGAAGGAACAGAATCATCAGGGTTGGGAGAAGGAGGATCCGACTGTTCAAATCATTTCGAAAGGTATTGATTTTTTGTAGGGTTGTAGCTAAGAAATTTTCGTACACTATCCTTTTTACAGAAGTGAATTTGAGTTAATATTCTAAGAAATATCAGCAGTTTCGTGGGGCGTTTTTTCTCAATCGCTGATTGAGACCAGCGAGTGTTTCGGGATCGATTTCGGTTTCATCTGAAATCTGATCGTACTGAAATTTTGTGGGAAGCTTCTGGATATCTATAGCTTGCTTTACACCGTAGGGATTGGAAAGTTAACGGTTCGTTTTGATTTCGTGCTTTCACTTGTGAGGTTGTTCTTTACTGATTTTTCTGGCAGTTTGTTTTCAATGTTTGTTTGTTGTTGTGATTGGTTGTAGGAGCGAGTTTGGTTGTTCTTCGATATTGGAGAGCTTCTATTTTGGCTGAAGTTATTTTCATGAATCACTTGTTAAGGTGAGTGCGTGACCATGAGCTTATCTGAGCGATTGGGTTGTATGACTTGTTTTGTGTGGTGATATGTAGGTGTGGTGAATGTGTTATTGGGTGACCTGTTCAATGAATGGTTTGTTATGTTTTGTTTTTGTTTGTACTCTTGATTTGCTTGTGTGTATAGCTTGTATATGGGAGGATCGCCTCACTGGGTATTTCTGGTAATACTCATGCATCTCATTGTGTTTGTGGTGCAGGTAATGAATGTGTAGCGTGGTGTAACACCTGCGAACCAAATTGGGGATTTGGGTAAGGGGTGTCAATCGACATCAAGTGGAGTGTCGATCGACACCATCAATTTTGTTTCGACCAGATTATTTTAATTCATCGTTTTGGTTCGATCTGGTTCAATTGAAGTGTCAAACCGACGTATACATAGAGGAAACTCGACCTAGGTCGTGGAAAGAATTGTCTTGGCCATTTCTAAAGAGAAAAGAGAGGAGCGAGAGTGTTCTTGAGGGATTTTGGAGATTCTAAGCTAGATTGGTGAGATCTGTTCCTATGGAGTGGAGATCTGGTGCTAGGGACGAAGGGGAAGCCTTCTAGGGTGCTGGATTCGTCAGTTTGGATCAGAAACTTCCTGCAAAAGAGGTGAGTGCATGACCATGGATTATCTAAGTCTGAGAATCCTTTGTTTTCTTGATTTGTTGTGTGTTTGTGGTGTTGTTCTTGCTTGTGGAGGATGTGTTATGGTTCTTATAGGTTCCTGAAGCTTTTGGGTGAGTTTGGGACGGATTGGAGATGATTGCAAACGAAGATTCGTTGATCGGCTTCGAGCATAATGTATCTGTGGGGTCAGTATCGATCGACACCATTCTGGGCCTAGTGTTGATCGACACCATTCTGGGCCTAGTGTTGATCGACACCACTTTGGTGTCGGTCGACACCAACTTGTGTGTTGCGTGTGGTTGCCTGGTTGGTTGTGTTTATTTGTTGTTTTTTAAACATTGGATCTTAGCAACTTGTGTGTATAGCCCAGTAGATGGGAGGATTGCCTCACTAAGTATTTATGATAATACTTACGCATCTCAATTGTTGTTTATGGTGTGCAGGTTGTGACGTGGAATCAGGGCGATGAGGAAGAGGATAATCTAGGGTCTCGTTTGTGTGTTGTTGGTTATGTTGTTTATGTTGGAACCTTGGTTAGAAGCATGTTTGGTTGTTGGATAGAATGGTTAGGAATATTATTGTATTGATGTTATATCGGTTTTGTATTATTGGTATGTTTCTGCTGTGTGTATGGGTTATTGCAGGTTTAATGTTGTATTGTGGTTTAGGTCAGTTTAATTAAGTAGTATGGGATGCTTAATTATATATTGTAATTGTTATTATTATTTAAAAAAAAAAAAACGGGTCGTGTTGTTTCAGTTTGGTATCAGAGCCATTACGGTTCTAGGATGGTTAAGTGGATGGTTAGAGCAGTTAGGGAATTTAATTGGTTGAATTATTTTCCTGTTGCTTGATGTATGATGTTGTGTGATGAAATTGATTATGAGTAGTTAGTCAATTTGTTTGTGGTATGGAGTCCTAGTATTATCCTCTTCGAGCCTTCAATGAGATTCCACGGTAAGATGTGTGTTTGTGTAAGCTTTTGTATTGTGTGCTTAGCTTTCTGTTCTGGGTAGTGCAAATGGTTAAGGGTGGAGCGGTTGCTGTTCGTGGACGTGGACGTGGTCGGGGACGCGGTCGTGGTCGTGGTCGTGATAGGGGCAGAATCCCAGCAGTGAGTGAGTCCGTTGAGCAGATTGTGACAGCTGAGGGTGTTGGCGAGTCACAGGACCTCCAGGAGGGGTCCATGAGTGTGGCCGGTAGTGGTACTAATAGGACCATAGGTGCCGAGGGGGTCGGTATGCGCGGTGTCGGTGCTCGAGTGGCCGGTGGTGCTTGGGTTCCGGGTGTGGGAATCCCAGCAGGTGGAGCGCCTGTAGGAGGTGTGGACCTGGCGGGCTTGTTGACACAGCTGTTAGAGCAGATACCAGGAGTGGGTCCGGCTCAGGCTCAGGTAGTGCCACCAGTGGTGGCGGAGGACCAGCAGCCAGTTGCTACGGATGTGAGAGCTCATGCTCGTTATTTTTCTATGCTGAAGGAGATGCANTGCTGTGTGTATGGGTTATTGCAGGTTTAATGTTGTATTGTGGTTTAGGTCAGTTTAATTAAGTAGTATGGGATGCTTAATTATATATTGTAATTGTTATTATTATTTAAAAAAAAAAAAACGGGTCGTGTTGTTTCAGTTTGGTATCAGAGCCATTACGGTTCTAGGATGGTTAAGTGGATGGTTAGAGCAGTTAGGGAATTTAATTGGTTGAATTATTTTCCTGTTGCTTGATGTATGATGTTGTGTGATGAAATTGATTATGAGTAGTTAGTCAATTTGTTTGTGGTATGGAGTCCTAGTATTATCCTCTTCGAGCCTTCAATGAGATTCCACGGTAAGATGTGTGTTTGTGTAAGCTTTTGTATTGTGTGCTTAGCTTTCTGTTCTGGGTAGTGCAAATGGTTAAGGGTGGAGCGGTTGCTGTTCGTGGACGTGGACGTGGTCGGGGACGCGGTCGTGGTCGTGGTCGTGATAGGGGCAGAATCCCAGCAGTGAGTGAGTCCGTTGAGCAGATTGTGACAGCTGAGGGTGTTGGCGAGTCACAGGACCTCCAGGAGGGGTCCATGAGTGTGGCCGGTAGTGGTACTAATAGGACCATAGGTGCCGAGGGGGTCGGTATGCGCGGTGTCGGTGCTCGAGTGGCCGGTGGTGCTTGGGTTCCGGGTGTGGGAATCCCAGCAGGTGGAGCGCCTGTAGGAGGTGTGGACCTGGCGGGCTTGTTGACACAGCTGTTAGAGCAGATACCAGGAGTGGGTCCGGCTCAGGCTCAGGTAGTGCCACCAGTGGTGGCGGAGGACCAGCAGCCAGTTGCTACGGATGTGAGAGCTCATGCTCGTTATTTTTCTATGCTGAAGGAGATGCATAACATTGATATTGCGCGGTTTTCAGGTGGTACAGATCCTACTGCTGCAGATGCGTGGAGGACGAGTGTGGAACGTAACTTCCAGACTTTGAGATGTCCTAAGGAGTTTTGGGTGGACATAGGGGTCCACAATTTGGTTGGTGATGCTCAGGTGTGGTGGAGATCAGTGGCTGCTAGGAGAGTGCAGAGGGAGATGACTTGGGCTGACTTTGTGGAGGAGTTCAACCGTAAGTATTTTCCGAGAGAGGCATTAGACCGATTGGAGGTGCAGTTTCTTCAGCTATCTAAGGGGACTCGGTGAGTGCGGGAGCTGGACTTAGAGTTCAGTCGACTCCTTTCTTATGGGGGTCGGGCGATGGAGTCCGAGGTGGCTAAGATCAGGAGGTTCATGAGGGCGCTTCATGAGGACTTGAGAGTCCACTGCAGAGGGAGGAGTTACGCTACGAGGGCGGAGCTAGTGGAGATTGTAGCATAGATAGAGGATGACTTGAGGTCATAGGTAGTAGTGGTCAGTCCAGCGGTTCAGACGGAGGAGACTTTGGAGCAGAACAATCCGAGCAAGGGTAACAAGTCGGAGCAAATGCATAAGAGGAAGCGCGAAGACACGTCAGGTATGCAGCAAGGTGGGCGAGGGTGCTTTAGATGTGGAAGCAAGAACTACAGGTTGGCAGACTGTCCCAAGAAAGGTGATCCACAGGAATATCGTCGATCGTGTTACCATTGTGGGGAGGAGGGGCACATCTAGCTGGAGGCAGATGATGGAGGGTGCGACACAACCGAAGGGAGGACCGGGTGCTCAACCCGGAGTTTAGTTGGCTTTTGTTTCTTCTTTTTTCAGCTATGTATTTTAGTTTAGATTCATAAACATTTATTTCACTTGAGGATTTAATAAAATGGAGTAATTTGGTTTTTGGAATTTGTGGATTTTGTGGAAAAGGAAATCACTCGGGAGTTCTATAAATAAAAAGTTGCCATAAATAGAAAGTTTCAAAAAATAGAAAGTTCAATGAATAGTTAGGACTTGTCTATTTTTAGAAAGGGGATGTGAAATGCCGGAGTGGCGGGAATGCTTAGAGGTTGACCTGCAGAGTGGTCGCAGATGAGATGATCAATTCTCAAGGATTTTGTTTTGATTGGTGATGTCACAATGTTAAGAGAATATGCGGGTTCTAAAAATAGGAAGTTTTATGGATAGTTAAAGCTTGCTTATTTATGGAAAGTGTGTTTGCAAACAAACAGAAAGTTCTATGACTAGTTAGAACTTGTCTATTTTTGGAGAGGGTGTTTGTAAACACCGAAGTGTTTGGGATGTTTAAAGTGAGGCCTAGGGGTGGCCATGGTAGTGATGATATTCTGGGAGAGAATATCGTATTAGTAGGACATCGAGATGTTCTACGCGGATCACGGGGGTGGGAGAGAATAAGGGCGGGG
>NC_025698.1:19333848-19390816 GCF_000633955.1 Camelina sativa | reverse complement strand
GATAGCTCGAGGGACTGCGGTCCTGAGAGTGGCAGAGGAGATGGGGGTTCTCCTGTTATCGAGATCTTGAAGGTGATGACCCGAGGGTGAGACGGTATGGCAAGAAGACGGGGGTCTGAGAGTGTGATCAGTATGGCTTGAAGGTTGCAACCTAAGAGCATATGAATTGGTGGCAAAAGTGTCAAGGATGTGGGGATAAGCATGGTAACCGGATGTGGATTTTTGAGATTGATGGGTGTTCAATCTTAGGTGTCCGGTTAAGATCGGATGCGGATCTCGGGGTTCTCCTAAGAGGACGGGGTTCCCTAGATACCGATAGCTCGAGGGACTGCGGTCCTGAGAGTGGCAGAGGAGATGGGGGTTCTCCTAAGGGGACGGGGGTTCCCTAGATACCGATAGCTCGAGGGACTGCGGTCCTGATAGTGGCAGAGGAGATGGCGTTCTCCTGGTATCGAGATCTCGAAGGTGACGACCCGAGGGTGAGACGGTATGGCAAGAAGACGGGGGGGTCTGAGAGTGTGATCGGTATTGCTTGAAGGTTGCAACCTAAGAGCAGATGAATTGGTGGCAAAAGTGTCAAGGACGTGGGGATAAGCATGGTAACCGGATGTGGATTTATGAGATTGATGGGTGTTTAATCTCAGGTGTCCGGTTAAGATCGGATGCGGATCTTGGGGTTCTCTTAAGGGGACGGGGGGTTCCCTAGATACCGATAGCTCGAGGGACTATGGTCCTGAGAGTGGCAGAGGAGATGGGGGTTCTCCTGGTATCGAGATCTCGAAGGTGACGCCCGAGGGTGAGACGGTATGGCAAGAAGACGGGGGGTCTGAGAGTGTGATCGGTATGACTTGAAGGTTGCAACCTAAGAGCAGATGAATTGGTGGCAAAAGTGTCAANTCAGGACTTTACTGACCAGTGGGGTCAAGATTATGTGGACCATTAGTGTCCTGGTTGCAGTAGACCGGATGGTTGGATGGTGCGAACCGTTGTGATGGTGGTTTGATGAGTTTTGCGGTTGAGTGGCAGTGTGTTCAGATTCGAGGACGAATCTTTTATTAGAGGGGGAGAATTGTAACACCCGCGAACCAAATTGGGGATTTGGGGAAGGGGTGTCAATCGACACCAAGAGGAGTGTCGATCGACACCATCAATTTTGTTTCGACCAGATTATTTTAATTCATCGTTTTGGTTCGGTCTGGTTCCATTGAAGTTTCAAACCGACGTATTTATAGAGGAAACTCGACCTAGGTCGTGGAAAGAATTGTCTTGGCCGTTTCTAAAGAGAAAAGAGAGAAGAGAGAGTGTTCTTGAGGGATTTTGGAGATTCTAAGCTAGATTGGTGAGATCTGTTTCTGTAGAGTGGAGATCTGGTGCTAGGGACGAAGGGGAAGCCTTCTAGGGTGTTGGATTCGTCAGTTTGGGTCNGCTTGAAGGTTGCAACCTAAGAGCAGATGAATTGGTGGCAAAAGTGTCAAGGACGTGGGGATAAGCATGGTAACCGGATGTGGATTTATGAGATTGATGGGTGTTTAATCTCAGGTGTCCGGTTAAGATCGGATGCGGATCTTGGGGTTCTCTTAAGGGGACGGGGGGTTCCCTAGATACCGATAGCTCGAGGGACTATGGTCCTGAGAGTGGCAGAGGAGATGGGGGTTCTCCTGGTATCGAGATCTCGAAGGTGACGCCCGAGGGTGAGACGGTATGGCAAGAAGACGGGGGGTCTGAGAGTGTGATCGGTATGACTTGAAGGTTGCAACCTAAGAGCAGATGAATTGGTGGCAAAAGTGTCAAGGACGTGGGGATAAGCATGGTAACCGGATGTGGATTTATGAGATCGATGGGTGTTCAATGTCAGGTGTCCGGTTAAGATCGGATGCGGATCTCGGTGTTGATGGGGGGTTTAATCTCAGGGTTTCTGTGTGTTGACCGGGAGGGTCAGGTGTATGCTGGTCGGGGGGNATTATTTTAATTCATCGTTTTGGTTCGGTCTGGTTCCATTGAAGTTTCAAACCGACGTATTTATAGAGGAAACTCGACCTAGGTCGTGGAAAGAATTGTCTTGGCCGTTTCTAAAGAGAAAAGAGAGAAGAGAGAGTGTTCTTGAGGGATTTTGGAGATTCTAAGCTAGATTGGTGAGATCTGTTTCTGTAGAGTGGAGATCTGGTGCTAGGGACGAAGGGGAAGCCTTCTAGGGTGTTGGATTCGTCAGTTTGGGTCAGAAACTTCCTGCAAAAGAGGTGAGTGCATGACCATGGCTTATCTAAGTCTAAGAATCCTTTGTTTGGTTGATTTGTTGTGTTTTGTGGTGTTTTTCTTGCTTGTGGAGGTTGTGTTATGGTTCTTATAAGTTCCTGAAGCTTTTGGGTGAGTTTAGGACGGATTGGAGATGATTGGAAATGGAGATTCGTTGATCAGCTTCGAGCAGAACGTATATGCGGGGTCGGTGTCGATCGACACCAAGTGGGTGTCGGTCGACACGATTTTGGGCCTAGTGTCGATCGACACCACTTTGGTGTCGGTCGACACCAACTTGTGTGTTGTGTGTGGTTTCCTGGTTGGTTGTGTTTTTGTTATTTTTTAAACATTGGATATCAGTTGCTTGTGTGTATAGCCCAATAGATGGGAGGATTGCCTCACTAAGTATTTATGATAATACTTACGCATCTCAATTGTTGTTTATGGTGTGCAGGTTGTGACGTGGAATCAGGGCGATGAGGAAGAGGATGATCTAGGGTCTCGTTTGTGTGTTGTTAGTTATGTTGTTTATGTTGCAACCTTGGTTAGAAGCATGTTTGGTTGTTGGATAGAATGGTTAGGAATATTAATGTATTGATTTTATATCGGTTTTGTATTATTGGTATGTTTTCGCTGTGTGTATTGGTTATTTCTGGTTTAATATTGTATTGTGGTTTAGGTCGGTTTAATTAAGTAGTATGAGATGCTTAATTATATATTGTAATTGTTATTATCATTAAAAAAAAAAAACGGGTCGGGTTGTTTCACGTAAAATTATGGCGATGAGGATGAGGATGATCTAGGATCTCAATTATAGTGTTGTGGTTATGTTAGTTAGGTTTATATGTTTCCGCTGTGCATGTGGATGCTTGGTTTTATGTTAATTGGAGTTGTAGATGTTGGTTTATAGTTTGGGTTGTAATTAAATATTATGGGATATTTAATTAGATTTTTATTATTAAAAAAAATGGGTCGGGTTGTTTCAGCACTAGGAGTTTCAATTGAAGGCTTCCGAGTCATGAGAAAAGTGATCATTTTGGATGGAACCCACCTTAAGACTGCATATGGTGGAGTGCTGATTGTTGCTACAGCTCAAGATCCCAATCATCACCATGGACTTGAAAGTTGCTTTTGGTGTAGTGGATGGTGAGAATAATGAAAGTTGGTTTTGGTTTCTCGAGAAGCTCAAATCGCTATACCATGGACCTGAAATTGTGTTTATATATGACAGAAGCTTCAGTCCCATCAGGGCAATAACAATGCTCTATCCATTGTTTCACCATGGGCATTGTATCTACCATTTGTCTCAGAATATGAAAGGAAAAGTTTTTGGAGTAAACAAAGCAATATGTGCCAAAAAAGTTCAGGCAATGTGCTTGGGCTTATACAGAGGCAGAGTTCTTACAACTTTATGGTGATTATTCGTCAACATATCCTTCGGCATGTTTGTATCTAGATGAGCACACGGAGATAAAGCAATGGGCTAGATGTTATTTTCGTGGTGATAAATACAGCCTAGACACAAGCAATGCTGTTGAATCGATTAATGGTGTTTTAGAAAATGCAAGGAACTACTCATTATTACATATGATAGATGCTATTATCGAGAAAATGATTGAGTGGTTTGCCAAACATAGAAAATCTTCTGCAGAAATATCAACTGCACATAAGCTGGTTCCTTTTGTGGAGAATGAACTTCACAAAACATGTAAGGAAGCAAAATTGCTGGTGGTGAAAGAGCTAAACAGTTACCGACTTGAATATAGTGTGATAGGACGTGATGGTCTACAATATTTGGTTAATTTGAGAAGCAAAACTTGCAGCTGTAAACGTTTTGATATAGACAAATATCCATGTGTGCATTCAATAGCAGTTGCAAGAGAAGAAAAGAAGGAAGCAGATCCTGAGATGCAGTTATATGACTTGTGCTCAAAATATTATTGGATTGAGCTTTGGGTTTTGGCGTATTCGAGGACGATTTATCCGGTTCCCCATAGTTGTCAATGGATTGTTCCCAAGGAGATGATGAAAATGTTAGTATTGCCTCTGGATTATGATGTTAAACAAGGAAGAAGACAAGAAAAAAGTACGCATCTGTTGGAGAACATAGAGGAAACGGAGGTAAGAAGAAGTTAAAAGAAGCCAAAGAAGCCGAGTGGTACATGTGAGTGGTTTGACAATGATGGTGACCAAAATTGATTCCTGATTGCTTTTATTGTGATGATTTTAGAAATGATGGTGTTTGTGTTTGTGATTGATGGTGTATGTGAAACTTATATGTTTTGTTTCGTACAACTGAGTTTAACAGGTACAACTATTGTTAATTTCCTTGTCATATTTTTACAATTTTTGAGTTGTTCTGTTTTGGTACAACTATGTACAACCGATACAACTATAGTCTATTACCTTGCTTAATTTGCAGAATTTAATTAAATTAGAAAACTTAGAACCAAAATATAAAAATCTGGTCTTTTAAGGTTACTTGGTATGTAACAACCACAAAATTTTAACATAGAGATCCACTTCACATGTAAATAACAAATCTAAATCATAGAAATCCAAATTCTTCAATAAACAACCTTAGTATTTTAAAGTTACTTTGTATATAAGAACCTCAAATTATGAGATTCAAGAAATCATGGTGATTTCAAATATTTATATACAAGATGACATAGGAAATCTATTCTAATTATGTAATACCATAAATAAAACTAGAAAAAATGATCTAGAGTGAAGAACAACTAATTTTTGTGTTTTTTAGAACAAAAAACAACTATGTTCATTTTAGCACAACTGTGTACAACTGGACAACTATATGAATTTTTGACGGCGCAAACAATTAATTTTTATACATGTGAGGTTCTTTGACGGCGCAAAAGGACAAAAACAAAATGCGTAGTTGTACTTAATTTTACTCAGTTGTACCAGAATAATAGTCAAAAAACATATTTTAAATAACCCAAGATTGTCTCTATACTGGAAATTCATTCCCAAACTTTCAATATTTTTGAGCCTCCTATCAAATCCATCTATCTTTTTATCTATCTTCTGATTAACTTCTATGAATCCATTTTCCATGACTTTCATCAACCTCTCCTCAAGTTCCTTCAAACTAGTCAGATTTCTTTGTTGTTGGTGCCCCTCCATATGTTCAGCTGCTGACAGGTTTTCTTGTTGTTGCTCCTCCAAATGTTCGACTAGTGGAACATTTGCCTCTCCAAATCCTCGAGAAGCAATATCTAACTTATAAATATTTTCCCACCAAATCTTCTTCTTCTCTACATCGAGGCGCTTGTTCCATTCATCAGCAATTGGGTCCATAAAATCATCATCTTCATGTTGTTCCATGATGCGATGCAAAAGATCTTGCTCAACCTCCAATGGTTCTAAGATACTTATGATGTCCTGTAAAGTACAATAAAACAGAGATTAAAATAAAGATCTTATAAATTTTTGCTAATCTACTAATGGTACCAACATCTTACATTATCTGTCCCAAATTTTTCGTTTATTTTTTCAAGTGGATAACCTTTTATTAAAGAATCTTTGAGTTTTTTCTTGCACGTCAATGGACAGTCATATCTAGCTCCTACTACCACTTCTTGATATTCTCTGGACAGCTGGAGAATGCACTCAAACGCCAAAACCTATAAAATAGGTTACACTATCAAATATCTTAAAATCATAGAAAATAAATAGACTTATTAATTAGTCCTTATCTTTTACCTCAAGAGGAATTATGAACCCTGGGAATACAATTTGATCTAGCACTTTGCCATTGCAATGCTTCATCTCATGATATATTGTTTTGATATTGTCTTCAAAAGTCATCCGTCCGCATGGAAATGTTTCTACCGCTTTCAAATCGTTCACTATTTTCAGAATGAAAGGATATGCTATTATACTTTTTCTTTCCTCTTATTACATTGGCTAAGAATAAAAGGACAGCCACTTGCAAGCGATCTCCATTGCATTTATCCTTCATTGAATCTAGCTTCTTTTCCACATCCTTCACTATAACATTTCTAGACCCAAAAACCTTTTCCACAAATTCAAATTTTCCATATTCCTTCTAATTAAATCTTAAATCGTAGTCATGGCAATCAAAACCAGTGATGAGAGCATGTTCTCTCATTGAATAGCGTATCGGTACACCATTCACTACGAACCAGCAGACTTTACGTTTCTTTGTACGAGTAGTCCATAATAAAAGCATCCACATTGCCATAACCTTATTATTTTTGTGCCTAGCCATGTGCCATACACTCAATCCGAACACAACCTCACATAAACTCATTATCTATCTACATAATTATAAGCAATGAAATGTGTTTTTAACACATTTCACGAAATCATTTCACAAACACACTTCCCAAACTCAGAACTCACAAAATTCAAATCCTATTCACATAATTCAGAGAACTAAACCCAACAATTAGTCAAATTAGGGATCAAAGGAAAGAATTAAAGAGAATAGCTTACAATGATCGACATCTAAGAGGAAACGACAAATTCCGATTTCTCACGACTAATTTTGATTTCTCACGGCGGATTCCTCCATAGAGAAGAAGAAAGGGGATTGAGAGAAACAAACGGCAAAAAAGAGAAGAAGAAGACTAAAGAGTATCGAGAGAAGAAGAGAAAAATAAGATGAAACGAGATTGATCCTCCTCTGTAACTGTCGACTCGAGTCGGAGAAGAAGAAACACGAGAAGAAAAAAAGATAATAAAGAAATTAGGGTTTTGTTATGGATTTGGGGATTTAAGATCCGAAATTGATATGGATATCCATATATAGAACCAAAATTAGGTTGGGTTAGTAAATATGAAAGAAACCTTAAATTTATTAGTCTTTTACTGATTATCTAAATAAAAATAAATATTTAAATATGTTTTTTTATTATGAGGGGCTAAATAGAATGTAATTGGAGCAAAAGGGGGCAGAGAGATTAAAATCCGAAAATGCATGAGTGGGGACCAAAAGAAGACAAGTCTTGAATAAGAATGGGTGTACTAAAGCTGGAGACTTTGAGGAGGACTTCAAGAAGGGGAAGGAGAAGAAAGTAGGAGTTCCAAGGTTTTAGTGTCTCTTATGAACTTGTTTAGATGTTATATAATATGTAGTAAATAATTGGTATAAGGCTTTGCTTGATGACTCGTTTTAGTCCAAAATATGGTACAATAATGTACGTTTTGGATAATTTTTTAATAAATTTTATATTTTATTAAATCAAATTAAAAAAAAATTGTGCTAGCAGAAAGTATATTATTGCAACAAGCTAGTATTAACAAAACCATAGTTTAAAATTTTTGCTACTATTAATTATAATATGGCAAATAAAATTCGTTACTAATAATTTTAATATGCCGATAAAATAACACTATTATAAAAAGATAATTAATAGCATAGGGAGAAAATGCTATTGTATGTGCCCCTCTAAGATGGCATCGGCAAAGACAGTGTCTACGAAACTTCTATCGAAACAATATAATAACGTTTTTCGTGTGCTAAGAATAGACATATTTTTTGTAGTGTATGCGCTTTATTTACACCGACTACTTCAACGACCATGAAGGTGAAACGTATGATTGTCACAGTTGCGAGCTTCTTCTTAGACATTGAGTGATCCTCATTGTCCTCAGAGATTGTTTTGACATTATAAAACTCACAAGTAGTTTCTTTGTCTCATAATAGTATTTCTTGATTGCTTAATCTAAAAACTTTCAATTAGAACCAATGAGAGAGAACTCCTACTGAAGTTAATATATTTTCTCATTATAATAAAGGGAAATACAAAAGCAAGTGAAACCGTGGGTAAAAAAAGCTATAAATAAGGGTGAAAAGCGCAATAGTTATCTATTGGGCCTTCACGAAAAGCCCAACAACAAAACGCGCGTGTATCACACCAGTAGAGTGGCACCAGTGATCGTCACCGGTAAATTAGTTGGCAACTCACTCCGCCTGCTCTCTTCGATAACTCCGAGGGAACCTCCTCTCTCTCCTCTCTCACTCCTTAAATCCCATTTCTCTCTCTCTGGCATTGTGATTAACGAAATTGGCAAAAAAAATGTCTCGTCTTCTCCAAACACCATTCTTACCCTCCGTGTCTCTCCCCACAAAAACACGATCATCCGTTCCGGGTTTCCGGGTAAATCCCCGGACCATCCCAATCCAAGCAAAGATCCGAGAAATCTTCATGCCTGCACTAAGTTCCACGATGACCGAAGGCAAAATCGTCTCTTGGGTTAAATCCGAAGGCGATAAGCTCAACAAAGGAGAGAGTGTTGTCGTTGTTGAATCCGATAAAGCTGATATGGACGTTGAGACCTTTTACGATGGTTACCTCGCTGCAATCATGGTTGAAGAAGGTGGTGTTGCTCCCGTTGGTTCCGCGATTGCTTTGTTAGCTGAGACTGAGGATGAGATCGCTGATGCTAAGGCTAAAGCTTCCGGTGGTGGTGATTCTAAGCCTCCTCCTCCTCCTCCTCCGGCTTCTCCTCCGACTCCTGCAGATGAATCACCTGTGGCTGTTGAGAAGAAGGTTGCGGCTCCCGTGTCGGTTAAGGCTGTGGCTGCGTCTTCGGTGCATCCGGCGTCTGAAGGAGGGAAGAGGATTGTTGCGTCTCCGTATGCTAAGAAGTTAGCTAAGGAATTGAAGGTTGAATTGGCTGGTTTGGTTGGAAGTGGACCGATGGGAAGGATTGTGGCTAAAGATGTTGAGGCGGTTTCAGCTGGAGGAGGAGTTCAAGCTGCCGTAGCTGTTAAGGAGGTAGCGGCGGCTCCTGGTGTGGAGCTGGGATCGGTGGTTCCGTTTACGACTATGCAGGGTGCTGTGAGTAGGAATATGGTGGAGAGTCTTGCGGTTCCTACTTTTAGAGTTGGATATACGATCACTACTGATGCTCTTGATGCTCTCTACAAGAAGGTGAGTAAGTTCTGAAAATTAGGTTGGTTGAGATGATAGGAAACTGGAATAGATTTGGTTGATGGGAATAATACAAATGGATGGAAATTTTTTGAACTTTATGATAGAAAATTTGAAGAAGATTGTAGCTTAAGGGCTGCACTTTTGTTACCTATAGAATCGTTCACCACTGATTTGGGGGTCTCGTTTTGTCCAAGGTTTATATGTTGGCCAATAGATAGCTCAGAAGCACACACTGAGTTCAAACAGTAAGTTTATGTATTGATTTGAATTGTATTGTTTTGTTTGGTTTAGATTAAGTCGAAAGGTGTGACAATGACGGCACTCCTAGCAAAGGCAACTGCACTGGCACTGGCAAAACATCCAGTTGTAAACTCTTCCTGTAGAGATGGTAACAGTTTTGTGTATAACAGTAGCATCAACGTTGCTGTTGCTGTTGCTATTGATGGTGGTCTAATCACTCCGGTGCTTCAGAACGCTGATAAGGTTTTTTTATCTTTTATATGCTTTATAACAGGTTTTGCGTTTTATTTTGTCTTCAAAACCGGTATAAGCAGATTGTTCTTTCTTTTGTAAATAGGTTGACATTTATTCGTTGTCTAGAAAGTGGAAAGAATTGGTTGATAAGGCCCGAGCCAAGCAGCTACAGCCTCAGGAGTACAACACTGGTAAACCTAATACTAGAATATAGAAGTGATTTGAGTTTGAGATTTTGCAACGGAAATGTTTGTTAAGTAGATTCATAATCAGTTGTCAATATTGTTTGAGACTTGATACTTTTTTTCTCCTTCCGGTTAACTTCAGGTACCTTCACTCTATCTAACCTTGGAATGTTTGGCGTCGATCGGTTTGATGCCATTCTACCCCCTGGAACTGTAAGTGCTTTTTAGTTTTTAAATTGTTTAGCCTAACAATTATGCTAAGGAATAACAGCTCAATGAGTTTTTTTGTCTATGATCAATGAAGGGAGCGATTATGGCTGTAGGAGCATCTCAACCTTCAACGGTTGCTACTAAAGACGGACGCATTGGCATGAAAAACCAGATGCAGGTAAATCTTACTATCAACCATCGTTAGACCTTGTTCCTATACTCCTTTTGTCTTCATGAATACGTCTTGAGTTGTCCTGGGAACTTGTCACTGATGACTGGTCACTTGCATGCAAATCCACAGGTTAATGTGGCAGCAGATCATCGTGTCATTTATGGTGCTGATCTCGCACAGTTCTTGCAAACATTGGCAAGCATTATTGAGGACCCAAAGGACCTGACATTTTAGGCCAAATGACTGCTTTTCGCATCCCAGTCTTCTCTGATTTTGATTTCATGGGAGCTTGTATTTCTGCGGTAATCAATTTCTTTGATAGAGTCGACCTTTCAAGAGTAATGTTGAACATAATCATTTCTTTGTTTTGAGCTATCTTTGCAACATTTGGCGCATTGAAAGGCCTTCTCACATGATTTTCCTACTGACTTTTTCATATTTATCCACTTCCTGTGATGAATCTAATATGGACTGATAATATTAAACCACAACTCTGAATGCATTAGATCCTTCTTGTTTCTCAGCATCTCTAAAATGGAAATGCAGATAATTGTGTCTGCCAGAGGAAAGAAATCTCCATATGCTGCTTATACATACAGTAACAAGCAAAAATTTACACATCTATCATCTGACACTTTTACTTAGAGTCTTGTGAGCATCTTTAGGACAGTCTTCATCTTTGGCCTTGCCCCAGGAGAGATGTTTATGCAGGCAAGAGCAACACTGAGGGCACGGAGCATCTGCCTTGTTGCTACAGATGATGTTTTACTCACTCTGAGATCAAGAATGTTGTTGCACTGCTCTTGTTGGCTCGAATGACTCTGCACCCACTTAGCCAATTCTCTTCCTTCGCTTACCGCTTGCCTTCCAGTCAGCAACTCCAAAAGAATCACCCCAAAGCTGTAGACGTTCCCAGCCATTGTCACCCTCATAGTGTAAGCATACTCTGATGAAAGATTAAAAGTGAAGGATTAAGAGAGTTGACGTTTTTTAGACAAGCCGAAAAAGATTTTGCACTCACCTGGTGGAATGTAGCCGATGGTGCCTGCAACTGCTGAGAGGCTGCTGTTGCTTTTGGAAGGATCGATTACCTTAAACAGTTCAATGTCCCCTACTAAGGGCTCAGTGAGCGACTTGAGCATAATTTTTTTACTAGAGAGATCTGGTAGAAGGATTGGATCACGGCCGCTGGGTTTGGATCCATGCAAGTAAGAGATCCCCTGAGCTATTCCAACCGCAATACTGTACCTGCTCGTCCAATCAACCACATCACTGGTATGGTTGTGTAGAACATCGTAAAGGGTACGCATGTGAGGAAAGTCATAGATGAGCAAGCATCCTTCTGAATAGAGCACATATGCTAGTGGAACCATTACGTTCGTGTGATGCAGCTTGCCCAACATCTCTAGCTCTTGCTCTAGTTGCTCGCTACTGGCTTGCTGGAAAAGCCTGTCTCTTGTGTTAAGTCTTTTGATAAAGTAACTCGAACCAGAGGGCATGACTACTCTGTAGTAACTCCAGAACATTGTCTGATGCAGAGCATTTTCTGGATTCGCAGCAGCTTCGACAGTTTTGGCGAAGTTGATGTTTGATCTGTGTATAGCGTTTGAAGTGAGAAGCTTTCCATGAATGACCTCGGGGAGAACAGTTGATCCTTCTTCATCTGGGTCGACCTGCATGTTGTTAATTCCCTTGAAGCGCCTAGAAAGTTTCAGCACGATGACAGTTGTGATGCCTGCCATGAGAGCAAGAACTCCAAGGACAACAAATATTACAACCATAACTAGTTTGCTTTTCCCAGATTGGCTTTCATTCTCATTTATTGACTTGATCCCGGGGTTTCCACTGATATTAACGAAAACATTTCGGCTGAACCTTGGCATATCTCCGCTTAGTTGGTTGTTGGAAAGTATGAGCTGCGTAAGGGATATTAAACTGCCAGAAAAAGGGATTTCGCCTGAAAGTTTGTTATTTGACAGATCAAGAACTTCCAAGTTAATAAGTTCAAACAATGAAGTGGGGATAGGCCCTTCAAACATGTTGTAGCTGAGATTCAATGAAATCTGTAACTTTGGTGGCATTACTGGAATCCTACCGCTTAGCCGGTTTTGTCCAAGCTGAAGTTCTATCAGATTCTCCAGATCTCCAATGTTTTCAGGTATGGTACCAGTCAGATGATTGCCTTGCAAGTTCATGTTGGAAAGCTTCTTTAGCTGCGAAAGAGAAGATGGTATGGATCCACTCAGAGAATTCCAGCTGAAGTTGAGAATCAAGAGGTTAATTAACAATGTGATAGTATCTGGGATTTCTCCGGTAAGCTTGTTTTGCTGCAGTTGTAACACTTGAAGGCGGGTAAGGTTTCCAAAGGAAGGAGGTATTATCCCGGTGAACTCGTTCATAGCCAAGTTCAGAAGATTCAAGCTTACAAGGTTTCCAAATGCAGAAGGTATGTGGCCTGATAAACGATTGTTGTCCAGCTCCAGATAGGTTAGGTTCTGCAGTGATTCAAACGCAGCAGAGGGCACATGCCCTGTTAGCTTATTGCTTCCAAGTCTCAGCCTAACCAGGCTAGAAGAAATGCTTTGTGGTATCCGTCCAACAAGTTGATTAGATGACAGATCCACAGAGACGAGTTTAAGCTGTGACAAAAGATCACCTGGAATCGACCCGTTTAGGTGGTTGAAGCTGAGGTCTAAGTTTGCGAGGTTCTTAGTGATCCCTGATGGGATTACTCCGGTGAATTTGTTACGGTTAGCTGCAAATCTGCGCAAAGTTTGGATGCTTGAAAGTGATTCTGGGACTGGCCCGCCAAAATTATTGTTGGAAAGAATTAAACTTTCTAACGTGGAGAGGTTTCCCAATGAACTCGGGATTGAGCCAATAAGATGATTATCACTGAGATCTATCAGCGTTAGTTCTGGATAATGTCCGATGCCCTCGGGGATTGTACCGCTCAAATGGTTATCTGAAACCTCGAGCTTCTCAAGACTTTTGGTCAAATTGATCGGAACAGAACCTGTTAAACTGTTGAAGCTAAGATTCAAACTCCTCAACTGAACCATCCCATCAAAACCATAATCACGAATGCTCCCACTCAACACGTTGTAAGAGAAATCAAGAACCTTCAATTTGGACAAACCACGGAAACTAGGAGAAGAAGAGAAGTTGTTGGAGCTCAAGTTCAGATGCTTAAACCCAAGTAGTCTTTCGCAATTCGTCACAAAACCATCTGGGATTAACCTCAAACTGTTGTTGGAGACATCGAGAGATTCCAAAGTCTGGAGATTGCAGACAACTGGTAAGAAGGAAGAATTGGAGAGATCAAAGCCAGAGACAGAGAGGCTAATCACAGAGCCATTGTCTGGCCGGCTGCAAAGAACACCGTTCCATGAACATGGATTCATCTCTGAACCAGGACGGTTCCAATCCGGGATATTAAGGAAACTTGAGAGTTCGATCATTGTATTTGTCTGGTCCGGAGACAGCTCCGAGAAACATACATGGCAACAAGACAAGAAGATGAAGGAGAGACGGAACATGAACTTACCTGTTTCTGGAGGAACATGTATCTTCTTCATCATCTTTCTTGACCCCAGTGATTATTGTTTTTAGGCAAAAAAAAAAGGATGATGAAAAGCTTAACGCGTAAAGAGTGCCGAGAAAGTTAGATTAGAAAATGGAAACAGACAGGTCAAGGAAAGTGAAGAGAATGGTTAACAGTGTGTACTTCTGTCGTGTTGATTGGGTTGAAGGAGTTGACTTGACTGATGCGTTAACACAAGTCTTTTTCGAGTGAAGCTTTCCCACGTTATCACTCTTTTTTTTTTTTTTCCTTTTTTGATAAAAGTAGGTTCACATTGTTGGGGAAAATTGACCATAATAGTTTACTTTTGTTCTTTCATTTTTCCACTGTAGAGGAAAGGAAACCGTAGAGAACTCTCATCATTTAATTTTTTCTTTTAAAAGGAAAAAGATAGGCCTTCAAAATTTCAAAGAAAATGCTTATATTTATTAGCCTTTTCATTTGTTATCGTTTGAGTTTTGAGTTTAATATTATTCATAAATTAATAATACTTTGTTTGCCAGAATTCTTGCAATCATTCTGATTCATGTTAATTAAAGCAATTGAGAACATTTAGGTTTTACGAGTTTAAGAGCGGCTTAACAAGGCTTCTTTCAAACGGACATAACTTATGTTTGGATTTGAGGGTTCATCTAATTCCAGTTGGAGATAAGAGATGGGTTTTTTAAATTTCCAACGACACCTAAATAATTTGATTTGGTATTTGGGAAGGTCTTTAATGCCAAGCTTCTGATGTTTTGAAAATTGTTATGAAACTCTATTTCTCGACTTTTGTGCTTTTTTTTGTTAAAACATGTAAAAACTCTTGAAAATACTTATAACACATGAAACTTTATTAAAAACCTATAAACGTACAGTAAAAAGGGATGAAAATGCAATGTTATTGTTGGTTCTAAGTGTTTTTTGTTGAGAAATTTGTCATTATACAGTCCATGTGTGCCAATTTGTCGAGAAATGAATAAATTACTCTGATTCTCCAAATATGAATTCTGAATGACTTTTTCCATTATTTTTCTCTCTTTTGCATTTCTCACCTCATTTGATGAATTCGGTATATTATGAATTTGGTTTACATAAGAGGTTGAAACGAGCGACCCGTTTTTAAAAAAAAATATATAATAATTAACTATTGGTTCTATATCCATTAGCCATCTAACCACAACCAAACCAAACATCAGAAATAACCAAACGATACAAATAATCAATAACCAATAAATAATAAACCAATAATAATCAATCAACATAATCATAAAACATCAAACCAGCAATCTATCAATGTTCTAATGACCCAACTCGAATAACCTAACAAAGGTCAGACCACATCAACGAGCCAATAGAAAATCCTCATCGTCATCGGCTGGATTCCACGATCACACTTTGTCTTTCCCTGCACCACAACACATATGAGATACGTGAGTATTTTATAAACACTCAGTGAGGCAATCCTCTCATCTATTGGGCTATACACACAAGCAATTGAGATAACTATAACCATCAAACAACAAACCAGGACAACTGCATCGACCGACACCAACCCATGCATCGACCGACACCGACTAGGATTGCATCGACCGACACAAGCTTGCATCGACCGATGCAAAGTTCACCTGCATTGATCGACACCAACACTGCATCGACCGATGCATGCTTGACATTTCACAAAATCCCTAATTGCATCGATCGATGCCTCCACATGGCATCGACTGATGCTCCTAGGTCAAATCTCCGCCGTTCTCGCATTGCATCGACTGACGCACATGCCGAGCATCATCTTCCCCGAAGATCCTCGTCGATCTCCATACCTAAACCACCAAAACACAATCCAATGCCACAAAGAAGCTTCTCAAAGCCTCAAGTGCAACATAAACTCTCTAACAAGCTAAGGATTCAACCACATAACACATAAACATGAAAATCAGAGAAATCTCAAGCTTAGATAAGCCATGGTCCTGTACTCACATTTGCCAAAGAAGATTCTGACTCAAAACCGACAGATCTACACTCCTAGCAAGCTCCTACAACGATCCCAGCTATAGATCTCCACAGGAACAGCCACAAATCGCTAAAACTCTCAAAAACACTTAAGAACTTCTTCCTCTATTCTCTCATTCTTGAAAATGGCCAAACTCGGCCAAACCCATGAGTTTGTCCTTTTATACACGATCCTAAGTGTTTTCCTAACCCAAAATTCAATGTTTAACTTAACTCGCTTCACGTTAAACTGGCCTTGCATCAGCCGATGCAACACCTGCATCAGACGATGCACATCCCAAACCAGGATTTCGGTTCGCGGGTGTTACAATTCTCCCCCACTAACATAGATTCATCCTCAAATCTCGAACAACCATTAGCCAAGGACTCTCGTGCAACCGTTTCCACGGTCTGCACTCCTCTGACTGATCTAAGAAGGTCACCTCTAGGCGATAAACTCACGTTCCAGGCATTATTTGCTCTCGACTTTTAGACTTTCCTTTACTCATAGGTTTCGACCTTAAGTTTTGTTCTCTTCTCATCGGGCCTAAGCCCGCATGCCATACTATATAAGGAAATCTAATATTTGTCTCTCAGGTTGGCACCCTACAACGCGCCCCCGGATCGTCATTTTGAAGTCGATATGCCGGTCATACTCCCAAGTCACAAAGTCTCAGAATATAGCGGTACTAAGAGAACTAAAGTCTCCAAGAGTCGTTCAGGACCAATTGTCCTTAGAGAAAAAAATTCTGAACACGTCTCAGACCTATCCCTAACCAGGTTTCCCTCCCGTGGTTCGCGTTAAACATCATAATGTCCTATCAACCACATATTCCTTCACTGGAATACCTCATGACCACACAAGGATCATCGACAAGCCACAAGCGCCACCACTAAGGCCAACAAAACTCCTAAACATGTCCGCCACAAAGGCTGAATGACTAAACAGACCGCCACCAAGGCCAAACAAATGTCCTAAACAAGACCGCCACAAAGGCCAAACAATTTTCCTAAAAGAACCACCACTAAGGCCACACATCCCGAAGGACCGTCACGAAGACCACTCGTCTCGAAGGACAGTCACAAATACCACTTGCCCCGAAGGACCGTCATAAAGATCACACATCTCGAAGGATCGCCTAAACAGGCTACACATCCCAAAGGACCGTCACGAAGACCATACATTCCGAAGGACCGCCTAAAAAGACAACACTGGCTAAGCAGCCCGCCACAAAGGCCACACAATTGGCTATACAGCCCGCTACAAAGGCCACACAATTGGTTAAACAGCCCGCCATAAAGGCCACACATTGTCTCGTAAGACCGCCACACACGGGCTATAGTGACTCAAAAGTACACCACAAAGGCTACACAAGCCCCACCAAGGCTCACAACCACTGAAAATGGACGAATTCTAACTACAAGAAAAATTTTCATTTTTATCACCTTCCATTTCTGGGAACTTTCTACTTTAAGAAACTTTCACTTCAGGAAACCATTCCTCTTTTAACCCAGCATTGCAGAAACTCGTATCCCGAACACCACCTCATCTTGGTACTTAGTCGCACAACCAACCACCCCTAAGCGACCAAGTAACAAGAGAGATGGGCTGGAATACACCATTCACACTCCAGCCACGAACTACAGCTAGGACTAGGCTAGACAAGTTCAAGTCGTGGCCTGCTTCTCAAACCACCTCTTGAACCTTGCTTTCATCCTCACCTCTGACTCCCAACTCTTCTCCTCAGCACCATCACAACCTTCTTCATCCCGACCCAATGGTAGTACCGCTTAAGGTCACGATACATCTTGGTCACCCCTGGATGAATAGAAAACACGCTCGCATGAGCCTCCCTTAGGATTTCTTGCCTCAACTCCTCATCCTTGGGCACACAGATGCGACCGTGCACAACTCCTCATCCTTGGGCACACAGATCCGACCGTCGCTCCTAGAGGCATTCACCAGCCTCACATCCTTTTCTTGAGCATTCAACACTTTGCTCAAAAGATCTGCTCTATCAGCCGCCTCCAAACCCAACGGCTTCTGAGAGACAGCACACAACCTCAATGCAATAATCTTTCCTACCAAAGACTCCATGTCTTGTTTCTAAGCCGAAGCCACCTGCTTCCGACTCAAAGCATGTGCAACCAAGTTAGCCTTACCAGGGTAGTAGGCTATCTCCAGATCATAATCCGCCACCAGCTCTATCCACTGCCTCTGCCACTAATTCAGTTCAGGCTGAGTGAATATATATTTCACACTCTTATGATCTGTAAACACTTGTACCTTCACACCATAAAAATAAGATCTACAAATCTTTAGGGAAAAGACTACATCAGCCATCTCCAAATGATGAATAGGATATTTGTCCTCATGCTTCTGCAACTGTCGTGATGCGTAGGCAATCACCTTCCCATGCTGCATCAACACACACCCCAAACCAACTCTGGATGCATCTGTGTAACCCACATAGGGCTCTCCTTGCTCAGGCAACGCCAACACTGGCGTAGTAGTCAACATCTCCTTCAGGCTTGTGAAACCCTCTTCGTATTCTTGTGACCAAACAAAAGGAACATGAAAACCCCTGCACAGACCTCATGTAGTAACCTGCGAACCCAAAAAAATTCTTGATCTCTGTGGCATTCTGCGTTCTAGGCCAATCCCTGATGGCATGAATCTTCTCCGGATCTACATAAACTCCTCCTGAAGACACAAAGTGACCCAGAAAACCCATCTCCCGCTGCCAGAAACTACCCTTGCTTAACTTAGCATACAACTTCTGCTCCCGCACCTTCTCCAGAAATGCACTCAGATGCACTGCATGCTCCTCAGGACTTTCAGAATATACCTGGATGTCATCGAAGAAAATGATGACAGACACATCCAGAAACTCTTGGAACACACTGTTCATCAATCTCATAAACGATGATGGCGCGTTAGTCAACCCAAAAAACAACACCACGAACTCATAATGCCCATACCTCGTCCTGAATGTAGTCTTCCTCACATCTACCTCATCTATCGAAATCTGATGATAACTTGACGCCAGATAAATCATTAAGAACCAAGTAGCACCCCTCAACTTATCCAACAACTCATAGATCCTGGGAAGAGGGTACTTGTTCTTCATAGTGACCCGGTTCAAACCCCGATAATCAATGCACAAACAAAAACTCATGTCCTTCTTCTTAATGAGCAACACCGACGCTCCCTACGGTGACACACAAGAACAGATGAATCCCTTGCCCAAAATATCCTCCAACTGCTTCTTCAGCTCTGCCATCTCTGCTAGAGCCATCTTGTAATGTGTCTTGGATAACAACGTCTTCCCCGATTCCAGCTAAATCGTGAAAGGATCAGACCGAGAAGATGGTAACCTTTGCAACAACTGGAGCACATCCTTAAACTCCTAAACAACTTGCGTATCGCTAACCGTGGACTGCCTACTGACTCCGACATCGATATAGTAACCAGATAAGCCTCATGTCCCTTCTCGATCATATTCCAGGCCTGCATGGCCGAGATCACGAGACTTCCCGAAGTCGGTCTCACTCCCACAAAAACTAACTTCCTTTCTGGACACTTAAACTCCACTCTACCCCGATGAGTATCAAGGTGAAACATATGACTCCCCTGCGATCTGAATATCAACTCTTCTTACCCATCCAAGGTCTTTCAGAAACTCGCCTCTCGCAATTCTGACAACTCTCGCTCGCTCCCTGGAATATCCTCTGATATTAGCGCTCTTTGCGCACTCCGGAGTAATGAACATATGGGTAGCTCCATAATTGAACATAATGTGGGACATAAACCCGCCCACCAACAATGTCCCTACACAAACCTTATGTGGTGAGAACCGAACACTTTATCACATGCAAAACATAAAATCTGAACCTACTGAAATTCACAAAGTCTGGGTACCAGAAATTATACTTGTGATCGCCCTGGCAATGGTTCCACCAGTCTCCACTGTCGTGTACACCCGCGGCGCCTGCTCAATCTGTGCCACCTGCTGCACTCCAAGCTGCACTACCGTTACCACCATGTTGTAACTTGGGACAGTTGGGATTGATATGTCTAGGCTCCCTACAGTGATAACAAACACAAGTTGCCGTCTGAGCTGTTGGTGCGGCACTCCTCTGGGGATAGCTAGATACCTTGTGGTCCATGCTACCGCACCCGTAGCATCCAGCACAACTCGACCTCTGTGTAGCCTCCCACTTCCTCTTGGTTCTCTGCGTAGGGTTGCCACCCTTGCTGGAAACTCCAGGATGTTGAGCCTTCCTAGGCTGAACTGCGGGACTAACCTACACTGTTTGTGTCCGGATGTCCTCCTCAATCTCTATCGCAGTCTCAACCAGCTCAGCCCGCGTAGCATAGCTCCACCATCTACCCTCAAATTGTCACGAAGGGCCCTCATAAATATCTAGACCTAAGCATCCGTAAACTCCATCGCCCAACCCCCATACATCAGAAGTCGACCGAACTCCATGTCCAGCTCCCGCACCGACCGAGTTCCCTAAGATAAATGTAGAAACTGCACCTCCAACTGGTCTAGTGCCTCACGGGGAAATTACTTACGGTTGAACGCCTCTACAAAGTCAACCCAAGTCATCTCCCCTTGTACCCTCCTGGCAGCCACTGATCTTTTCAACAAGTGAGCATCACCAATCAGATAGTGGACCCCTATGTCCACCAAAACTCCTGAGGACATCTGAGAGACTAGAAGTTACGTTCCACTCTCGCCCTCAATGCATCTGCAGCGGTATGGTCAGAACCACCCGAAAACTGCTCTATACCGATGTTGCCCATCTCCTCAGCATAATGACATAACGAGAATGAGCTCCTACATCCGCAGCCATTGGTTGCTACACCTACGCCGCCACTGGCGGTACTGCCTGAGCCTCAGCCGATACCACTCCTGGCAACTGCTCTAACAGTTGTGTCACAAGCCCGCCAGGTCAACACTTCCTTCAGGGGCTCCACCTGCTGGGACTCTCGCACCTGGAACCCTAGCATCATCGGCCAACCCAGCACTGACACCACTTACACCGACTCTCAGCACCTACGGTTCTATCGGTACCTCCACCGGCCACACTCATGGACCCCTCCTGGAAGCCCTGCGACTCGCCAACACCCTCAGCTCTCACACTTTGATTCACGGTATCACTATGGGCCTCTGCCCCAACCATTACCATGTCCGCGTCCACGACCAAGACCAGCAATAGCACCTTCTCCAACCAACTGCATTACCATGAACAGAAGGCTAAGCAAAAAATCTAAACCAAACACAAAACATAACTCACCGTGGAATCACACTATGAGATCGAAGAGGACGTTCGAGGACTCCATGCCACACACAATTGACTAAATCATATAATCAATCAAATCATGCAACCCCAACATCAACAACAGAAATCTAGTGAACCCTAATGGGCTGAACTTCCTTAAACTATATTAACAAAATTTCACTGTAGTAAAAAGTAGAAACTCTCCCCAAAACCACTAACAATAAAAAAATATAATTTCTTGAATTTGTTATGATGATGTTGTGATTGTTTGCTATAAGGGTTGAATCTTCCATTTATGGGGTAAAATGGATCGATGCAAAGTGGGATTTCATACTTCACATTTTTCAAAAGTTTACCAGATTTCTATTTTATCTTATATAAATACCTATTGTTCCAAAGCATGTCACTTTTTTAACATGAATTACTGGAGCCAAACTTTGGTAAGAAATATCGAAGGGTGGACAGTTAACTACTTGACTATATACATTTTCCATAGTACATCGATATGATGATAAACATAATAATAATAATAATGTAGCTAGTGATCAATCCAAAGAACTATATTATAAAGTTTGAGCCACATTTTGGTTTTCGTCTCTGAAGATTAAGGTTTTACAAATACTAGAATAAAATATGTTAAATAAAAATATCATCAGAAGAAATAAACATAATATCACACAACGATGGAGATTTTTTATTATTATAAATGAAGAATAGAGAGGTCATAATACAGAAGCATACAACAACAGTTAAGGTTGTTGACAATAACAAAAAACAGAAGAAGACATCATAGAACTAGAAAGAAAAACATACAACTTAAAAAGACCCTTTTCAACTACTTTTGCCTCTATATTGCACCACAAAACATAGTCATGGATAGTTCTTTTGACTTATGGTGGTATGTTAGAAGATATTTAAACTATTGATTCATCTTGAAACGTTGGTTCCACTTCAAATTGTTGACCTCCTCTTTTGACAATATGAATATCTTCTTCACCATGTTGCAGAATTCACTATATGCACACAATACCAAAAATAGAATATTATCTCTTAAAATTTTAACAAATATTTTATAAACAGAAAAGATAAAGAAGACTTACGGCCATGGATCATCTCCAACAACCATCATATCTCCTTCGTCGTCAGTGAAAACTATTTCCCATTGGTTGCGGGTTTGCAACTTTCCTTTGAGATCAAATAGCTTATCTAGTTCATGTATTAGCTGATCATATCCATTTAAAACACTAAGATCCAGAGCTCTTCCTATAGTTGCACCTTGCATTTGAACCTATTCAATAACACCATATCAAAATTGTGTGAGTTGGAAATATAATGAACATGTTCATATATAAAGAGTAAGAATATGATGATCTTATGCTTACCTTAGTGCAACTTCTAATAGAACTAAACTGCTTGCTTTGAATCTCTGTAGGTGATTTCGATGTTGGGGTCAAACCAAGCTTTCTCTCTTCAGAGAGTTTTGAAGTATCCGATATTTGGTATGAGTCATTTGGTTCCACGGGATCTTTGATCTCTGAAGGAGTGATCAGAGTAACTCCAAACAATCTACAACTACCACCTGCATTGATGGTTATATTTTCTTTTATTGGTGTAATCATTTGACCATTATTGTAATATCTGTCAGGCATTGATGGGACAGAATAGCTCATTATCCCATTAGAAGGTTTTTTAGCACCTTCAATTGCATCGCGATTACTGAGTTGAGGAATACTCATGGGACAGTTCATGCTTGGCTGTCCTATTTTCTGGCCTTCTATCAATATAGGAGGCAAGCGATGTGATGATGATGAACCTAAGTATGTAATATGTATAGTGAGAAAGTATTCAAAAGGAATAATTTATTCATTAAATAGAAGATTATAAGAATATCTATATTTCTTTTACCGATTTCGTTAGCATGTCGAGAACGCTTGTTCTTCAGCAAAGATGATTGGATAACATTTGAAGAAGGCGTTAAATGTTTGATTTCCCAAGGAGAAACTCTGTTAGGCCTTGGAAAGGATACAAATTCATCCCATCGTACCTACAAAATTAGAGTTAATTAGTGATAATTTATTTATTGCACTCAAAATTGTAATTCAAAATAATGTTAAAAAGTGTGAAAGAAAATTAACTTGTAAACTTCGCCATTCAGAATCCTTCCAATGAGGGGAGAAATTATTAACTCCAATAATTGTCCCAGAATATCTTAGTCAATAAATGAAAATATGTTATGATAGAAAATATATAAGAAAGAAAAGAAAAAAAATTAGCATACGGTGTTACCTTCTTTCAGAGAAATCCTCACCCTCAAATTGCATTGTAAATCTTGAACCGACATTGAACTTCTTGTTCATAGCATCTAAAAAATTGTCGTAACGGACAACAAATTGACTTGACCTGATACATATCAAAAACCAAAATATAAACATTCATGGTTAAAGAAGCTAATGTCATAATTTCAATAGAATCATAAATGTTAGTTCAAGTGGTTCTTTAAATTACCTTGGCTTGTATACTACAGTGAACATACATTTGCTATGAAAAGCATGAACTGCGGAAACAATTACTCCTAGTCTCATACTTTCTGTTGATACTAGTGATGAAGGTATGTTTCCTTGTTGATGTCCTGCTCGTCTAATACCAACTCGTAACTCTCCATTTTCTCTCCAGAAACCACAAGTGAATAGTTTAAAGTCCAATTATCTTGACCCAAAACAGATTTTTTTTAAAAAGACAAAATTATTTACCTAACAAATACCAAAACGTCACCAGCAACTAATTTTTTTGTTGTTACAAATGCACTCCACCCTGTAGTTATGAGATGTCTACGTGGTGTCCCTGCATGCAACAAAAATATTGCTATTATTTCCTAATCACAATTTTCATATATTTTCGCAAATAAAAGGATCTCTTACCTCTAAAACTGTGCTTGAACCTCCATTCATTACCATGGAGATCCTTAGTAAGAAATTCTTGTGTCGGCATAGGTAGACTCATATCCTACATCATTATTTATTACATAAATTTCAAGTGAAACCTTAAATTTTGAATTTAATTAATAGAGTAACTAAACAAAAATACCAGCGGAGGAAGACATTCAGTTGCATCTCTTATAGGAACGGATAAGCCCCCATGGGTGCTTGTATCTGATGCCGTTAAAATTTTCTTAAAGAAGTTTATTTTTGGCCTATCATTGCTATCATTCTGAGTAGGGATTATAACTTGCTAAACATTAACAAAATTAGAAAATCAGTGAGAGATAACTCGAAGAACATTACAATTAACTAAAAGTAAAACTTTAATATATTTTTCACTCACTGTTGTGTCTGGCATCAACGTGATCTCAGCATAAACTTGATCAGTATTTTTTTCCACCTAAAAAATCAAACATTAACCAATTAACAACTAACTTTTTTTATAGCAAAATTAAAATATACAAAAATAAGATAAAGTCTCTCATTTGTATTCGCTATAATATACCTTACGATGAATAGCAATAACATGACACTTAAGTTTGGAAGGAATATCAAAATTTGGTTGGATTTGATTCAACTCTTCTCTAGTAGATGCCTCAACCTTCAAAAGTCATCAAAACGTTCGAAAGACTAAATAAATTAAAGAAGAAAAAAAAAACAGAGAATATAGATAGAAACAGAGAGGACTTACAAACTCTATGTGACCTTGAGGAAAATAATATACTTTATCTCCAAGTTTTGGAAGATCACACAAAGGTCCAGCACACAGATTCCATAATTGTTCATATATATAGCTTTTGGTTTCATCAACTACTAAACAAAAAACAAAATATTATTCAAGAAATTAAAATTCAAGAAACAGATTAATTTCTTTTTTCTTACCTATGCCTGATAATTCAGGTTGTGCATTCACAATGTGGCCACTTTCCATCAGTTCTTATGCAAAGATCAATATACCAAAATATGTTCTTTCAACAGTACTAATACCACTTTTTTTTTTGTTTGCTCCACTTCCCTCTCTGCCATGAGAAAACAAAATGGCATATAAAGCAAACCAAATTTTTTTGATAAAAGAAAATATATTTTCAACTCAATTTAGTTAATTTACTTAGGAACTATATCTTTTATTTTATGAACCAAAAAAAATATTTTTTGACTAAATTTTAAAATTTTCAACAAAAAAAAATACTTGGCAAATATTTTCTATGTAGATAAGCAAAACACGCATCAATACCAAAAACAAATTCATATCAATAAACGAGTTTGAGTATTTAAAGCTTTTTTACATTCAAAAGTTGTTATTCAAAGCTATATGCTAGAAACATAGCTTTGGATTTATGAAATTTTAGACAACAAGGAACAACAAACTAATCATATATAGAATTAGCAGAATACCTATATCTAATGAAATGGAGAGAAATTCTTGATATTTATGAAAGCTACAATAAATGAGTACTACTTTCTTCCTTAAAGGATCTTTATTGATTTTATTTTATTTTGTGATGAATTCTATAAACCAGATTGGACAAGTATTTATAGGAAAACAATACTGAAGTTGTTCATTGAAAATTTCTTTATATTTGAATATTTTGAATAAAATTTTAATTACATTACTAAAAATAATATACTAGAATAAAGGTAATTTAGTGATATATTATTATTTTGACTACAAAAAAAGGTAATTTAGTGATATTTATTTTTATTTTGACTAGTGATACATTCCTATTATATTGACCACGAATTTAATGAAGTTACTAACATTCTTAGATGTTGATTTGATTAGGTTATGAATGTAACGCCCCGACCGCCACTTCTTAGTGCACCCCATGTCCAATCTCAGTCCATGGGCCCATCTTTCTTAATGGGCTTCACGTCCTCTCACTAAGTCCGTGAGTCTATCTCTATCTGATGGCCGGTTTGCTATGTCCGGGAGATTTTAAAGACTTGTTATCGTCCCTACAAATTACCACATGATCTTTCCATGTGTTTTGACCTCACTCGCACAGCTCCGACATTCACTTCTTGGAAGGCCACCCATCCTGAGACTACTCCAGCTCAAGCACGCTTAACTCTGGAATTGTGACAACCCGTCCCGCGAACCCCACTAGCCCTCCGCTAGCTGCCCCAACGGACCGTCTGTGGACCCTGCTAGCCCTCCGCTAGCCGTCCCAACGGACCCCAAGCTGACCTGCAGATCAATTGCTGACAGCTTGTCCTGTGGGAAGGTTGTTAAAGGGTGGGGACCAGGGTTCAAGGAACGCCTGGTGCACCAATAACCTACTGGTGGATTTGGATATCCACAATGATGGGTTAGGATAGATGTCCTGCAGGGCCAGCTTGGGGTCTGTTGGGACGGTTAGCGGGGGGCTAGTAGGGTCCACGGACGGTCCATTGGGGCAGCTAGTGGGGGACTAATGGAATCCACGGGACGGGTTGTCACAGGAATTCTCTCATGATCCTTGACCGAGTGCACTTTGGTGGCATAAATGACCAAATCAATTCTTTTAAACCTCTCCGCATATCCCTGAAACCAGGGGTCACAACCAAAAACAAAATCTGCAATATAATTGTAAAACTTAAACAATATGATGGTAAGAAACTTGATAATTGCAGATCAAACATTGTTTTTTCATCTTTGATTATGATTCATGAATGAGACTTCTCTAGTTTTCTAATCAGTTCCTATGAGCTTTATATCTCATGGTATATAAGGAAAGTGATTGTCAATAGGCCCCTACAAATTTAGTTCGCGTAGGATCTAAAACAAGTGGAGATGTGCTTTAACCAACGTTAGTGGTTTGGCATCACGGCGGGTTTCAATTATGCTACAATTGGTTTCATCGATCAAAGCCGTGGAAGAGCGATCTCGCTTCTTCACATCAATTTTATGCTCATTTTTTGGTAGCTTTTATTTATCCTTACAAAATTAAAATAATTATTCTTCATATTCCCATCATTTCATGACTTTAGTTTTCATTGTATGTTCTTATAGGAAAATAAATATGGAATCAATCCTCGCATGGAACTCCAGCAATTGAGGAAAGAGCCAATGTCATGGACTCATGGGAAAATCTCATTGGCAATGTCAGGTTGATTTTTTTATATAGGATACAACTCTCATTGATTAAGCGTCTTCACTAGCTCGCCTAGTTAGATCCCTTGCCAAGGCATCCCTGCCTTTAGCTAGGTAGCTTTTACTTTCGTGGTTTGTTTTGTTGTAATCATAAGCATAAATTGTTTAAAGTTGCACAAACAATAATTTTTTTGCCAAGTGGTTAGATTCTTTTTCATATTCTATGACTATCTTCTTAATCTTTTCGTTGTGTTAATGTAGAAAAATAAAACTAATGATTTTTCTCTCTTCCATTCAAAAAATATCTCTTTTTAGTTTATTTTTGGATCTGAAAAACTGTTCAACAAAATTTCTTTTCTTATACATGAAGGAAGAAATGAACCCATTGCTTGTTTTGAAGGTGCCCGACATGAGAGTGTGAAGCCAAAAAAAGATTTGGTGTTGATGATCAAAGAGGCAGCTCATGTATTGAGATAGACTACGATCGATATATGCTTATCATACTTTTTTTTTTGGTATCAATGTGAAGATTTTATAACATTTTCGAATCTTTGACATAAGTTACCAGGAATAAAAGTAACGAAAAACCAAAAATCTACATAAGTAACAGACAAAACCAACAACAATGGAGAAAAACAATAATCCAAGGCGGAAATAAGAGAAGAAACACAGATTCCGAGATGTCAAATTCGAATTTGCGTAATTTTCATAACTCCAAGTTGCTAAGGAGTTAGAGTCCCATCCTAGTTGCCACGAATAAAATGTTTGTTTACTTATCAAAATTAATAGGAAAAATGTAAATTTTAAGCATTTGGAGATTAGATAAACCAAATACTCTAGTTTTGGTTGGTTTGCTTTGCATAAATTAAATGGGTAGAGTTCAAACAACATGAATTATTCNCAATGTCATGGACTCATGGGAAAATCTCATTGGCAATGTCAGGTTGATTTTTTTATATAGGATACAACTCTCATTGATTAAGCGTCTTCACTAGCTCGCCTAGTTAGATCCCTTGCCAAGGCATCCCTGCCTTTAGCTAGGTAGCTTTTACTTTCGTGGTTTGTTTTGTTGTAATCATAAGCATAAATTGTTTAAAGTTGCACAAACAATAATTTTTTTGCCAAGTGGTTAGATTCTTTTTCATATTCTATGACTATCTTCTTAATCTTTTCGTTGTGTTAATGTAGAAAAATAAAACTAATGATTTTTCTCTCTTCCATTCAAAAAATATCTCTTTTTAGTTTATTTTTGGATCTGAAAAACTGTTCAACAAAATTTCTTTTCTTATACATGAAGGAAGAAATGAACCCATTGCTTGTTTTGAAGGTGCCCGACATGAGAGTGTGAAGCCAAAAAAAGATTTGGTGTTGATGATCAAAGAGGCAGCTCATGTATTGAGATAGACTACGATCGATATATGCTTATCATACTTTTTTTTTTGGTATCAATGTGAAGATTTTATAACATTTTCGAATCTTTGACATAAGTTACCAGGAATAAAAGTAACGAAAAACCAAAAATCTACATAAGTAACAGACAAAACCAACAACAATGGAGAAAAACAATAATCCAAGGCGGAAATAAGAGAAGAAACACAGATTCCGAGATGTCAAATTCGAATTTGCGTAATTTTCATAACTCCAAGTTGCTAAGGAGTTAGAGTCCCATCCTAGTTGCCACGAATAAAATGTTTGTTTACTTATCAAAATTAATAGGAAAAATGTAAATTTTAAGCATTTGGAGATTAGATAAACCAAATACTCTAGTTTTGGTTGGTTTGCTTTGCATAAATTAAATGGGTAGAGTTCAAACAACATGAATTATTCATGATCTGATTTAACATCTAAATATTCAAACGACATAACTGATATAATATGTTTAATATATGGTGTTGAGACTACAGACCTTAATTCACGTAAAGCATAATCCCAAAACTACCCACTTAAGGCCATTATACGAAGAAGGCTCGGTCCAAGTATACTGGAAAATAACAAACGACTAATGGATAAATTAACTAATTGACATGTAATAGTAGTAGTATTTGTTCTTTATAGTGATCCGGTTCAAACCCCGATAATCAATACACAAGCGGAAACTCCCGTCTTTTTTCTTAATGAGCAACACCGGCGCTCCCAACAGTGACACACAAGGACGGATGAATCCGTTGCTCAAAATATCCTCCAACTACTTTTTCAGCTCTATCATCTCTGCTAGAGCCATCCTGTAACGTGTCTTGGATAACAACGTCTTCCCCGGTTCCAGCTAAATCGTGAAAGGATCAGACCGAGAAGATGATAACCTCTGCAACAACTTGAACGCATCCTCAAACTCCTAAACAACCTGTGTATCGCTAACCGTGGACTGCCTACTGACTCTGATATCGATATAGTAACCAGATAAGCCTCACGTCCCTTTTCGATCGGAATATCAACTCCTCTTACCCATCCAAGGACACTCAGAAACTCGCCTCTCGCAACTCTGGCAACTCCCGCTCGCTCCCCGGAATCTCCTTTGATATTAGCTCTCTTTGCTCACTTCGGAGTAATGAACATATGGGTAGCTCCAGAATTGAACATAACGTGGGACATAAACTCGCCCACCAACAATATCCCTACACAAACCTCATGTGGTGAGAACCAAACACTTTATCACGTGCAAAACATAAAATCTGAACCTACTGAAATTCACAAAGTCTGGGTACCAGAAATTATACTTGCGATCGCCCTGGCAATGGTTCCACCAGTCTCCACTGTCGTGTACACCCGCGGTGCCTGCTCAATCTGTGCCACCTGCTGCACTCCAAGCTGCACTACATGTAATGACCCTCACCAAGAGTAAAAATCCAAATTAAAATTTTGGAGAAAAAGACCCGGAAAAGACTTAGCAAGAAGGAGAAGAAAAAAATAAGAAGAACGACCGAAGGAAGTCCGAAAGAAAAATCAACAAGTCCGAAGATAGCCAATGGTCGGTGGTCGAGAGGCTAAGTCCAAAAGAAAGACGAAGAAGAAGAACGGCCAAGTCTAAAACCCCTAAAAAGGCCAAGATACGGTCAGGACGGACGTACACGGACGGGGACAGGACGGACGGACGTAAATGTTTGGAGGCAGTATGGATGGACGTACAGGGATAGAGGCGGTACGGTCACATCGAACGTACGCAGACAGAGACGGTACGCACAGGCCGGACGTAATCGGACAAAGACAGTACAGACCGAGTAAATACGGGAAGGACGGACGCATGCGGAATGGGGACGGCACAGAACAGGTAAATGAACGCATGCGGTACTGATGGAAAACTGCGGTACTATCGGGAAGTTGCGGTACGAACGATGGAGATGCGGTACGGATGGAGAATGTACGAACAGGACCAAGAACGCGCAGACGTAGCGGACAAAGCGTGCGGCAAACACGATTTTGCGGAGAAATGCTGTACCGACCAGATAGCGGTCCGGAAATTAAGGAGCAATTGTCTACCGGCTCAAAGAGATTTTTCTCATAAAATCAACCAATGATTTTTCATGCAACTTTGAGGAATAATCATTGTGTTGTTGACACAAAAAAGAGACATAATCATTTTGTCTTAAGGAATTTGGCCAATGGGAATTAATGCACCAATGTGGGAGACAAAAAGGAGATTCTCTTTTCTCCATCCGCCAATCCGTACGCATGCAAGAGAAAAGGAGAGATTCTCTTGATCTAGAAGACTTGCGCACCAAGTCTCGCAAAAGTAGTGGAGGAGAAGCAATCGTGTGCTCGCCATGCATTGGCGAGTCGCACCGCCCATAAACCTCTATATAAGGAAGCTCTCCCTTCTCATTCTCGACATTCTCAGCTCAAAGAAAAACTCAAATTCTCTCTAAGTGTTCGCTCTCTCAAAGCCGGAGAGAGAGACCGGAGTTGGGCGCTGTCGGAGACGCTGCTCGGGAAAAGGCGAAACGATGTTCGGGACAAGGTGAGGTGCTGTTCGTGGACGCTGTTAGGCGCGAGAGGAAGTTGTTTGATCTGCGGTGCCGTGAAGTCCGATCATCGATCTGCTGAATCAATGTGAGTCCTGTGGTGAGTTCTGTGGTAGTTTTGTGTGGGGTGCTGCATGGTTCCTATGGACCTTGTACGTACCGATTGTGTGTTGCATTTAGACTAGGATCATGTTAGGATCAGTTAAATGTTGCATGCATAAATTGGTAGGATTCATGCTAGAATTCATGTTAAATCACATAGAATTATGCTAGGAATCACTATGCATGTGGAGAATTGATGAGAATTAAACTGCATATTTTCATGATGAATTTGATGCATTTTTAGCAATTTGGCTTGCTTAAAATTTGTACCATGGACTTGCATGCATAATTAAATTGGTGGATTTTTACTTGCAATATTTTCTTGCTTAAAAATCGGTTAGGGAGGTTGCATGCATGTTGAACAATCTAGGTTGCTTGAATTTTTATTCTTGTTTCCTGTTGATTGTTGTGTGATTTTCTTGCTTGATTTCTTGCTTGTTATGCTTGAATTTTCTTGCTTGAATTGCTTGCTTTAGTACTAAATTCTTTACGTTTTACTCTTAGAATTTTAGTACTTATTTTAGCTAGTCTCTTGAATAATATTCGTTATCTTTCTTGAGTCGTAGCTAGGATAGAGTACTTGATCTTCTGTTCTAATCGTCGAAAGGTTGTCTTGTGGAAGTTCTCAACGACCACTTACATGAGACAATGTCTCGTCTAGCTAGCTACTAGAGCGCCAACTACTTGACGTCGTAGCATTGGATGGCACATGCGGGTTACCTTTGTGGTTTCCGCATGGGCAGAGGTAAGGAACGGAACAGATTATCGAGGGGCCATAGGTGAAGAGTCTAGGGTAGTCGAGTAATCCTTGATTATTCTAGTCTAGAGTACCCAAGTTACCCTTGTTGATGTGAGCACCGGATCGGACATCCGACCAGGAACACTCGCACAAGACCCGGACACCATTGGAACACTCGGATCACCCGCAGGACAACTCCGGACCAGCATGCCTAGGATAACTCCCGGTGCAACCACTCGCTCGAAGAGCTCGGCCAGAACATCCAAGCACAAGATTAACCACTTCGTCCAAGCTTTCGTCCAAGAAGACCAAGAGAGCGACTCGGACAAGGCAACCATCGGCGAGACCGTCCGTACAGCCTTCGTCCTTAACCAAGGATGAGGGCGCCAAGACGTCAGGATCATGACTCGTACTCTTTTCCCTTACTTCGGGTTTTTCCCATGAGGTTTACCGGAGAAGGTTTTAACGAGGCGACGAGTCCTGACGCACAACGCCGCGTTTTGAAGCCAGTGACGCGGTTCCCGCGTTCAGCCTAAGGACGTGGCCTATTTTGTCTTTTTCTTTAAGCTTTGCGTTTTGAACCTTTTCTAGATCCTTCCCTTGTGAACGTTGGAATAGTGTGACGTGTTCACCGTCTGTGGAGACGCGTCAAGGGCTACGTGTGCGGTCCATTATGAGTCCGCGTGCCCTAGTTCCCTTTAAACCCTTACGCTATTTAAGCGTCCAACGCCACGAGCTTAGGTTTTCAGACTTGAATAAAATATAACTTTTCCCAAAGAGAGATTCTTTGTGTTCTTGTCTCCCCTCTCTTTCTCGCATCTTAGTCCGGGACTGGGCTTGAAAGAAACCCTAGAAAGACCGATCCGGGATCGATCTCTCTAGACGGCGTACGACGCTTTCCACCGCTCGTGTACACCGCCGTTCGAACCATATCGTCTCTATCGCACCGCGGTCAAACCGATCGTTAGTTGTGTTTCCCTTTCGCCCCCATCTCTTCCTAGTCAACCGAGGTCGAGTTTCTTACTCGGTTCGCTAGCCATCGTTCGTCTCCGTCCGTCCGTCCGTGCGACTCGGCAGACGACCGCGTCCGGCGTTCACATCAGCTGGTATCAGAGCTCTAAAAGCTCCTGACTCAAAGGTTGTGTCTTTCTAACCCAGAAACTCCTTCCTTTTGTTTAAAGTTTCGATCTTTAGCCTTTGTCTTAGTCTAGATCGCTTATTCTTGTTTCCGCTTGCTGAGTTAGTCTTTAGTTTTATTTTTTTTTGTTTGTGTTGTGTTATTAGACGTGTGCTTAGGTTGTTTCGTGTTCTTCCTGTTCTTCTTTTTGTTCGTCGTTGTTCTTGTCTAGGACTCCTTAGATCCATAAAGTAGCGCGTTTGCTTTTGGGTTTGTGTTGTGGTCCCAAAAGTTTTGCTTTTTGTGCGTGAGTTTGCTTTTAGGCGCGTGTAGGTTTCTTTTTGTTTAGTCATAGGTTGTCGTTAGCTTTGCTGTCTTCAATCATTGACTGTCCCAAATAAATATCTCATCCGTCAGTTTTAGACGCATTATACTCACGAATATTCGTTTTGGTTTGGACGAGGTACGTGACTCATTCGGCCAGCGCATCGCGTACGGACGAAGTCCACGTCACCGTTCGAGAATCAGCTCCCGACCGTGATATCTACCGTTCTTGACCCGAAGTCTGTCCGAGATATCAACCGTCCGAGTTTCCTGTCAATCCCTCGGCTCCAAGTACCGTATCTCCGTCAATCCGTACGACCACCATCCGTACCACGGACGCTATGGCTGCACAACAACAACCGGAGATTCCATTACCCCCGCCGGAGATCGGTGCCACCTTAACGGCCCTTCGTAACGGCATAGAACATCTGGCCGAACGATTAGCCCGACTTGAACTTGCCAATCCTCCGAGAGAAGATCCGCCGCCCGTGCGACGACGTAGGCAAGAACCAGAACCGAGTGACCAGTCCGACGACGAGTATGAACCGCGTCCAAGACAACGATACCGACGCGATGATCGGTACGAACCAGGGCACAAGTTGTCACCTCCGACCTTTGCCGGCAAGTCCGACCCCGAAGCATACCTCGATTGGGAAAGCCGGATGGACCACATCTACTCGTGCTACAACTATCCGGAGTTACGCAAAGTTTCTTACGCCGTGGCCCAACTCACCGACCACGCACTCACATGGTGGGATCGTCTGGTCGCTGATGAGCGTCGCAATCATGACCGACCGATCACCACTTGGGAAGTCATGAAAACCGTCATGAGACGTCGTTATGTTCCACCACTTTACCATCGCGAGCTCCAAAAGAGATTTAGGAGACTCACGCAAGGTTCGCGATCCGTGGAGGAATATTACGAGGAGTTCGAGCACCTAAGCAACCGACTCCAAGTAGAAGACTCCGAGGAGTCTCTCATGGCTCAGTTCCTTGATGGATTACAGGACCGGATTGCGCGTAAGGTCGAACGCCAACCATACCAGGGGTTCGAAGAGCTGCTGCACTTAGCAGTGCAAATCGAAGCCCAAGTCAAGAAGAAGATCGCCACCACGAGCCGGACCAGAGCCCAAGGTGTTCCCAACTGGTCGCCAAGCGCATCACCTTCCAACCGGCCACAAGAGAAGTCCCAAACGGCCGTCGTCGACTCGCGATTCAAGTCAAGAGAAACCACCAAGGATAGCCGACAAGATCCTCGCAAGACAACCAGCGACGCGCGCAGTCGGGACATCGTCTGTTTCAAATGCCAAGGCCGAGGCCATTATGCCCGCGACTGTCCGAATGCCCGCACCATGATCATTACCGAGTCCGGAGAACTCGAGTCCGAAGGAGAAAGGTCCGAGGCGAATGACCAAGACAATGCGGACTTGGAGGAAGCCATAGCTGAGCCCGAAGTTGGAGAGCTGTTGATGATCCGAAGAATCCTCAATGCCAGCCAAGAGCCGGACGACTCCAACCAACGAGACAACATCTTCCACACGCGATGCACGGTAAGCGGGAAGGTGTGTGGCTTGATCATTGATGGAGGCTCCTGCACGAATGTAGCGAGCTCCTACATGGTCAAGAAACTTTCCTTGCCCACCACATGCCATCCCAAGCCCTATAAGCTTAAGTGGTTAGACGATAAGACCGTGATACGCGTAAAGGACCAAGTCCTCGTCCCATTTAGTGTCGGACCGTACAAGGACCAAGTCCTATGTGATGTAGTACCGATGCAAGCTAGTCACCTCTTACTGGGGAGACCATGGCAGTTTGATAAGGGAACGTCACATTGCGGACGCACCAACCAGTATACGTTTGTACACGATAACAAACGTATCAGTTTAAAGCCTTTAACACCGACGCAAGTCCGCGAAATGCAATCCAAGTTGTCTAAGGATTCGGACTCTAAAATGAACTTCCTGATCCAGTCAAGTGACGTTAGAAAGTCCCTTAAGGACTCCAACCAAGTGTTATTGATGGTTTTTAGAGATTTGTTGGTTGAAGGAACAGGAGACTTGGGGGATACACTCCCGGACGAAATCAAGAACGTGCTTAAGCGATACTCGGACGTGTTCCCAGATGACTTGCCCGAAGGTCTACCACCTCTTCGAGGAATCGAGCATCAGATCGACTTGATTCCTGGAGCCCAGCTACCAAACCGTCCCGCATACCGAGTAAACCCGGAGGAAGCTAAGGAACTGGAGCGGCAAGTATCCGAGCTCATGTCGCAAGGATATGTCCGAGAGAGTCTTAGCCCCTGTGCCGTCCCTGTCCTACTTGTTCTGAAGAAAGACGGATCTTGGCGCATGTGCGTCGATTGCCGGGCTGTAAACAACATCACGATCAAGTACCGGCATCCGATTCCGCGTCTTGACGACATGTTAGACGAGCTCAGCGGATCAACCATCTTCTCTAAGATCGACCTCAAAAGTGGATACCATCAAGTGAGGATGAAAGAAGGAGATGAATGGAAGACCGCATTCAAAACCAAGCAAGGTTTGTACGAATGGTTGGTTATGCCATTCGGTCTATCTAATGCACCTTCGACCTTTATGCGTCTAATGAACCATGTGCTTAGAGCTTTTATCAACAAGTTCGTTGTGGTCTATTTCGATGATATCCTCGTTTATAGCTCTTGCCTATCTGACCATGTCGAGCATTTGGAACTTGTTTTAAGCACTCTCCGCGAAGAGCAATTGTACGCTAACTTGAAAAAGTGCGTCTTTGCTGCTAATGAACTTGTCTTCTTAGGTTTTGTTGTTAGTGAACAGGGGCTTAAGGTGGACGGCGAGAAGGTCCGAGCCATAGAGGAATGGCCAACACCTACCAGCGTTTCCCAAGTCCGATCGTTCCACGGGCTGGCCAGTTTCTACCGACGGTTCGTGAGAGACTTTAGCACGGTCGCCGCACCCCTTACCGCGGTGATCAAGAAGAATCAGGAGTTCAAGTGGGGAGCCGAACAAGAACGATCCTTCCTGGAACTCAAGAAGCGACTCACTCAAGCTCCTCTCCTTGTCTTACCCGACTTCAACAAGACCTTCGAGGTGGAATGCGACGCATCGGGCGTCGGCATTGGAGCCGTTCTCACGCAAGGCGGCAAACCGGTGGCCTATTTCAGCGAAAAGCTCAGCGGAGCCACTCTTAATTATCCCACTTATGACAAAGAGCTGTACGCGTTGGTCCGAGCCATGGAGACTTGGCAGCACTACTTGTTAGCTCGGGAGTGCGTAATCCACACGGACCACGAGACTTTGAAGCATTTGCGCGGCCAAACGAATCTCAAGAAGAGGCATGCGAAATGGCTGGAGTTCATCGAATCCTTTCCATACGTCATCAAGTATAAGAAAGGAAAGGAGAACGTTGTCGCCGATGCCCTATCCCGAAGACACGCCTTAATCACCACCATGGACGCCAAAGTTTTGGGGTTCGAGAGCATCAAGGATGCGTACGCGGAAGACGCTGAGTTTGGGGAATGTTTCAAAAATTTCGGTAAAGGCAACTATGCGGAGTTCTATGTATATGAGGGCTACTTATTCAGAGGTCGGCGCCTTTGCATCCCAGCCGGCTCTATCCGCGACCTATTAATCCGAGAAGCGCATAGTGGAGGTCTGACCGGACATTTTGGCGTGGCTAAAACTTTAACCATGCTTCAAGAACACTTCTTCTGGCCAAGGATGCGGAGCATGGTCGAGAAGCATTGCGGCCAGTGTGTGGTGTGTCGAGCCTCAAAGTCAACCACTCATCCCCACGGACTCTACACACCGCTACCAGTCTCGACAGGTCCTTGGGTCGACTTGTCCATGGACTTTGTCCTCGGACTACCGCCTATACATCGGAATGACACTATTTTTGTGGTGGTCGATCGTTTTTCCAAGATGGCGCACTTCATCCCATGCCAGAAGAGCAACGACGCAGTGCGCTTAGCCAATCTATTCTTTAGCCATGTAGTCCGTCTTCATGGCCTCCCGCGGACGATCATCTCGGACCGGGAACCGAGATTCCTTGGTCACTTCTGGCGTACCTTGTGGAAAAAGCTGGGCACGAAGTTACTCTATTCCACTGCCGCGCATCCTCAGACCGACGGACAGACCGAAGTCGTCAACCGGACACTTGGCGCATTACTCCGAACGGCTATCGCAAGCAACAAAGGAACCTGGTTAGAATGCATTCCTCTCATCGAGTTTGCCTACAACCAAGCGGTTCACTCGGCCACCAAGAAATCACCATTCGAAGTCGCCTACGGATTTAAACCTTTAACACCGATGGACTTGCTACCATTGCCACCGGACGAGACCGTTTGTCAAGATGGAGCCACTAAGGCCGAAATGGTTAAACGTTTGCACGAAGAGGTCCGAGCCAACATCGAGAGGAAAAACGAGCAATACGCACGCTTTGCCAACAAGGGCCGAAAGCCAATGCTCTTTCAACCTGGCGATTGGGTCTGGCTGCACCTACGGCCGGAGCGTTTCACGCAAAAACGGAAAGACAAACTAAGCCCCCGAGGCGACGGACCATTCCGGATCGTCGAGAAGATCAACGACAATGCCTACCGCCTCGAGCTGCCCGGTAAGTACAATACGTCCACATCGTTTAACGTTGCTGATCTTGTTCCGTTTGATGCAGGTGATGACGAAGATGTTTTGGGGACAAAACCTTCGCAAGGGGGAGGGAATGATGTGAGCACCGGATCGGACATCCGACCAGGAACACTCGCACAAGACCCGGACACCATTGGAACACTCGGATCACCCGCAGGACAACTCCGGACCAGCATGCCTAGGATAACTCCCGGTGCAACCACTCGCTCGAAGAGCTCGGCCAGAACATCCAAGCACAAGATTAACCACTTCGTCCAAGCTTTCGTCCAAGAAGACCAAGAGAGCGACTCGGACAAGGCAACCATCGGCGAGACCGTCCGTACAGCCTTCGTCCTTAACCAAGGATGAGGGCGCCAAGACGTCAGGATCATGACTCGTACTCTTTTCCCTTACTTCGGGTTTTTCCCATGAGGTTTACCGGAGAAGGTTTTAACGAGGCGACGAGTCCTGACGCACAACGCCGCGTTTTGAAGCCAGTGACGCGGTTCCCGCGTTCAGCCTAAGGACGTGGCCTATTTTGTCTTTTTCTTTAAGCTTTGCGTTTTGAACCTTTTCTAGATCCTTCCCTTGTGAACGTTGGAATAGTGTGACGTGTTCACCGTCTGTGGAGACGCGTCAAGGGCTACGTGTGCGGTCCATTATGAGTCCGCGTGCCCTAGTTCCCTTTAAACCCTTACGCTATTTAAGCGTCCAACGCCACGAGCTTAGGTTTTCAGACTTGAATAAAATATAACTTTTCCCAAAGAGAGATTCTTTGTGTTCTTGTCTCCCCTCTCTTTCTCGCATCTTAGTCCGGGACTGGGCTTGAAAGAAACCCTAGAAAGACCGATCCGGGATCGATCTCTCTAGACGGCGTACGACGCTTTCCACCGCTCGTGTACACCGCCGTTCGAACCATATCGTCTCTATCGCACCGCGGTCAAAACCGATCGTTAGTTGTGTTTCCCTTTCGCCCCCATCTCTTCCCAGTCAACCGAGGTCGAGTTTCTTACTCGGTTCGCTAGCCATCGTTCGTCTCCGTCCGTCCGTCCGTAGCGTCCGTCCGTCCGTGCGACTCGGCAGACGACCGCGTCCGGCGTTCACATCACTTGTTGTATTCTAGTCGTCTTTGTTCATCGTGTAGGAGTAAAGAGTCTAGGTTAATTGAGTCGAGTCATGCTTGATCTAACCCTCTTTGCTTGCTTATTGTTTTGCTTCCGCTATCGTTTCTGTTGCGTAGCTTTGATTGCTTGCCTTGCTTGTTTCCTTCCTTGTTGGGTTAGTCGGGGTGGGCAAAATTAGAAGCATGATTAGGAAAAGGGTACCAAAGCTCACTGTGTTTTTGAATTCTGTGTTTTTGTAAAACCCTATATTTTCCTAAGATGTATTCTTGAAAGTATCCGACTATTTATGTATATTGCTTTGATAACTTATTTTTCGATGTATTAATTTATAAAAGTAATATATTCGGTTTTTGGGGGAAACATGGCAAGTTGCATCCGATACATTGGCCTAGTCCAGGACAACACAACGCGCCAGGACCGCGAGGGTTGAAAAGCCTAAGCGAACCTCAGCCATGGGCAGAGTCGCGTCCAGGAGGACTGGTCGGGAAGCTGCAGCTTCCGTCCCTCGGCCGGACCACCCGGGTGCGATCTCCCACTGTGACGTTCCGCGGGCTGTGTGTGCCCTTGTCCGGGGCATAGGATGGTTCGGGGGCGTTAAACAGTGGTATCATAGCGGTGTTTTGAACCCGCGGGCACTTGTGCTTTTCAATGTTTTATCGAGTAATTGTGTCACAAAAACACAAATTAGATTTCGGTTGTTTGCTTGTCTAGTTTGAGTGTAAACCTTAGACCTGAATAGAAACTTACCTACCATTTTGTGTGTGTTTAGATGTCTTCAGGTGAATCAGGTTGCGGGGATGGTTCAGGAGGAGGGTGGCCGAGACATGGGGATGGTTCAGGAGGAGGGTGGCCGAGACATGGGGATGGTTCAGGAGGAGGGTGGCCGAGACATGGGGATGGTTTAGGAGGAGAGTGGTCAAGACGTGGGGATCACGAGAATCACAACGGTTATTTGTCGACCGAATCATAAGGCAGTCACGAGCCGATCGATTCAGATACTTGGAGTGTTGACAGACTACTGGACGAGAATGACGCTAACCCGTCTATTGAGACCGATCCATTAGAATGTCTAGAAGGATCGGAGGAGTTGGAGGTGGATCAGGATGATCAGACAATGGTGTTGGATATTGGAGAGCCGAGTCGTATCCAAGTCAGGATGGACGCGCAAGGAAACTTTCAAACCGTTCGAGTTGGAGACCATGGAGAAGAAGATGCCGAAATCGCTGACAGGTTGCAACATCTACTGTTGAACCTTGTAGAAGACTAGATTGACGACGATAATGCCTATTACATGAGGGAACACCCGGAGGCGATCGACAGAATTCTCAACTTTCTGATTGAAGTATATCCAACAAATGAAGCTGGTGGTGACAAAGTGATACCAGAAACCGAGAGAGACCGGAACTCAAGCGATGGAGATTCTGAGTGTTATGAGCCAACATCGGAGGAGGAGGAATATGTGGAAGTAATCGAAATATCATCGAACGATGAGGATGACATACCGACCCTAGTGGTCGAGCTGAGGAGTGATCAGGATTATGTGCCGCAAGACCCAGTACCGGAGACCTAACCAATTATGGAGTCAAGGGACAATGATAGTCAAGTACGCATATCAGACCAAGTTGTGCCGGAGCAATACCTTTCAGACCGCGAGGTGCAAGAGCGAAGCAGTTCAGACTGGGTTGTACATTGCGGATGGTGTTGCCGCAGCCAGAAACCGATCGAGAGGAAGGAGAGTTGCCGAGTTATGGAAGGTGGGATTCGAGGATGTTGGAGGAGGACCTAAGTAATGAGATTTCACTAAACCGCTTAAGGGAGATGGAGGAAGTACCAAGGGACCCGATGATAGAAATGACCGACAAGATGGACGAAGGAAGGAGGCTGAACCGAGAGTGTGTCAGATTCGAGGAAGGAGACATTAGTACCAAGAGGCCAAGGATAGTTGACCATGGAGTGCACACCGTGACTACGCAGTCGAGAGGCCGTCTGAGGACCAGAGCTACCGCTCGGAAAAGGGTGACTTACCCGGATCGTGTTCAAATCATAAACAGTTATTACTGTGACGTGTGTGAGGGAGTAGGACACCGAACCCAGGACTAATGGAGAACGACGCTGCCACAGCTGTTATCTTCGGAGAATGTCGTGTGTATTGAGTGTGGAGTGCGTGGACACTTTGCTTATCGCTGTCCAAACCAAGTTGTCCAAGCGGAGGTGAATCCGTTAGACCAAGCCGTGCATACGGGAGAAGACCCGTCAGGTTAGGATGTTCGAGCCGAGAACCAGTCCAACCAAGCCGAAACCTCATCGTCTGCTGCCCCTGCCTCAACCGAGTCTACCGTTGAATCGCAACTTGAGGAGCTGACTAGGATGTGTGTGTGCACTTGTGAGGAGTGTAGGAGCCGCCAAGACCCATAGGATAGTTGGGGAAAAAGGGAAGTTTTCTTTTGGGGCTTTGTGTAAGGGTCGGATAGGTTTTTCTTTTTGCTTAACCGCTAGACTTAACCTTAGTTGTGTATCTTGTCTAGGATGCAAAGATCAATATACCAAAATATGTTCTTTCAACAGTACTAATACCACCTTTTTTTTTTTGCTCCACTTCCCTCTCTACCATGAGAAAACAAAATGGCATATAAAGCAAACCAAATTTTGTTGATAAAAGAAAATATATTTTCAACTCAATTTAGTTAATTTACTTAGGAACTATATCTTTTATTTTATGAACCAAAAAAAATAATTTTTGACTAATTTTTAAATTTTCCAACAAAAAAAATTACTTGGCAAATATTTTCTATGTAGATAAGCAAAACACACATCAATACCAAAAACAAATTCATATCAATAAACGAGTTTGAGTATTTAAAGGTTTTTTACATTCAAAAGTTGTTTATTCAAAGCTATATGCTAGAAACATAGCTTTGGATTTATGAAATTTTAGACAACAAAGAACAACAAACTAATCCTATATATAATTAGCAGAATACCTATATCTAATGAAATGAAGAGAAATTTTTGATATTTCTGAAAGCTACAATAAATGAGTACTAGTTTTCTTCCTTAAAGGATCTTTATTGATTTTATTTTATTTTGTGATGAATTCTATAAACCAGATTGGACAAGTATTTATAGGAAAACAATACTGAAGTTGTTCATTGAAGATTTCTTTATATTTGAATATTTTGAATAAAAATTTAATTAAAAATAATATACTAGAATAAAGGTAATTTAGTGATATATTATTATTTTGACTACAAAAAAAGGTAATTTAGTGATATTTATTGTTATTTTGACTAGTGATACATCCCTATTATATTGACTACGAATTTAATGAAGTTACTAACATTCTTAGATGTTGATTTGATTAGGTTATCAATGCAACGCCCCGACCGCCACTTCTTAGTGCACCCCATGTCCAATCTCAGTCCATGGGCCCATCTTTCTTAATGGGCTTCACGTCCTCTCACTAAGTCTGTGAGTTCATCTCTATCTGACGGCCGGTTTGCTACGTCTGGGAGATTTTAAAGACTTGTTATCGTCCCTACAAATTACCACATGATCTTTCCCTGTGTTTTGACCTCACTCGCACAGCTTCGACAGTCACTTCCTGGAAGTTCACCCATCCTGAGACTACTCCAGCTCAAGCACGCTTAACTCTGAAATTCTCTCAGGATCCTTGACCGAGTGCACTTTGGTGACATAAGTGGCTAAATCAATTCTTTTAAACCTCTCTGCATATCCCTGAAACTGCGGTCACAACCAAAAACAAAATCTGCAATATAATTGTAAAACTTAAACAATATGATGGTAAGAAACTTGATAATTGCAGATCAAACATTGTTTTTTCATCTTTGATTATGATTCATGAATGAGACTTCTCTAGTTTTCTAATCAGTTCCTATAAGCTTTATATCTCACGGTATATAAGAAAAGTGATTGTCAATAGGTCCCTACAAATTTAGTTCGCGTAGGATCTAAAACAAGTGGAGACGTGCTTTAACCAACGGTAGTGGTTTGGCATCATGGCGGTTTCAATTATGCTACAATTGGTTTCATCGATCAAAGCCGTGGAAGAGCGATCTCGCTTCTTAACATGAATTTTATGCTCATTTTTTGGTAGCTTTTATTTATCCTCACAAAATTAAAATAATTATTGTTCATATTCCCATCATTTCATGACTTTAGTTTTCATTGTATGTTCTTATAGGAAAATAAATATGGAACCAATCCTCGGAATGGACAAATGTTGAGGAAAGAGCCAATGTCATGGACTCATGGACAAATGTCATTAGCAGTTTCATGTTGATCTTTTATATAGGATAATACTCTCATCGATTAAGCATCTTCGCTAGCTCGCCTCGTTAGATCCTTGGGCATCCCCGCCTTTAGCTAGGTAGCTCAACCCAATCTCGCCTCTTTTTTTTTGTCAACCAAAACCCATTATATTAAACTATGATCAAGCAACTCTCCTCTAAGGAAAGCCTTACAAATATCATACAACTTACATGAGTAAAACTAAAACAAACTTCATAGGGATTTAGAACCCGGACCAAAATACAACAAACAAAGTGGCCAAAATAATGCCAAATATAGGGGATTGCAACAATCCAAGGATAGAGAATGATATCTCAAAGGAAAACCATTCAATCTTAAAGATACTATGACCAAACAAGGTCATATTCTTTTTGATATAGCATCTACAAAGCCTATACCAGGAATTAGAGTGTCTACTACTCCCTGATTGCCCCGGAGGTATGAGACCCTCCAAAACCCGGTGCGGGAAAAGGCAAAAAGGACGGGCAAAAATTCCCATGAAAGCGAGGCAACACACTTCTTCTTCTGCGAAGGACCATCTTTAGCTAAGAGCTGAAGACGCCAACAAGAGAAGGAAAGTATCCAGCCATTCGTCGATCCTAGAAGCATGAATAACTAGAGAGGGACATTGACCAACCTTCTCAAACAACATACCTATTTGCTTCAAATAATCTCGGTTATGGGTAACCGGAATGTCATAACGAATGACAATGAGGTCTCGACTTACACAATTACTCCACCATGTGCGATACCGAGTAAGATAAAGTATAACCGGAATTGTACTAGTGGTAACAAACATGGGGGTAACACGATAAAGCTGTAATTTGAAAGATAATAAAGAACCTAGTGGTGAGAACACTTGTTGATGGTGAGAATACATTACCGTCCCTTGGTGTATTGCGGGAAATTGATCATGTTACGGTGTTGGGCGGATCACCATCCCCTACCCTTGTCGATCTTCCGGTATCATCTCTGATTGGAATCGATAATTCCCCTCACTGCCTGACGAGTGGATCCAGAACGTGGTTTCCTCGATTTCGTTGAAACCGGATTACCCAATCTCGCTTCTTAACATGAATTTTATGCTCATTTTTTGGTAGCTTTTATTTATCCTTACAAAATTAAAATAATAATTGTTCATATTCCCATCATTTCATGACTTTAGTTTTCATTATATGTTATGATTGGAAAATAAATATGGAATCAATCCTCCGCATGGACCTCCAGCAATTGAGGAAAGAGCCAATGTCATGGACTCATGGGCAAATGTCATTGGCAGTGTCGGGTTGATTTTTTATATAGGATACAACTCTCATTGATTAAGCGTCTTCGCTAGCTCGCCTAGTTAGATCCCTTGCCAAGGCATCCCCGCCTTTAGCTAGGTAGCTTTTACTTTTGTTTTTTGTTTTGTTGTAATCATAAGCATAAATTGTTTAAAGTTGCACAAACAATAATTTTTTTGCCAAGTGGTTAGATTCTTTTTCATATTCTATGACTATCTTCTTAATCTTTTCGTTGTGTTATGTAGAAAAATAAAACTAATGATTTTTCTCTCTTCCATTCAAAAATTATCTCTTTTTAGCTTATTTTTGGATCTGAAAAACTATTCAACAAAAATTATTTTCTTATACATGAAGGAAGAAATGAATTCATTGCCTGTTTTGAAGGCGCTCGACATGAGAGTGTGAAGCCAAAAAAAGATATGGTGTTGATGATCAAAGAGGTAGCTCATGTATTGAGATAGACTATGATCATTATATGCTTATCATACTTTCTTTTTTGGTATCAATATGAAGATTTTAAATCTTTGACATAAGTTACCATAAATAAAAGTAACGAAAAACCAAAAATCTATAGAAGTAACAGACAAAAACAACAACAATGGAGGAAAACGATAATACAAAGTGGAAATAAGAGAAAAAAACACAGATTCTGAGATGTCAAATTTGAATTTGCGTGATTTTCATAACTCCAAGTTGCCAAGGAGTTGGAGTCTCATCCTAGTTGCCACGAGTAAAATGTTTGTTTGCTTATCAAAATTAATATGAAAAATGTAAATTTTAAGCAATTGGAGATTAGATAAACCAAATACTCTAGTTTTGGTTGGTTTGCCTTGCATAAATTAAATGGGTAGAGTTCAAACAACATGACTTATTCATGGTCTGATTTAACATCTAAATTATTCAAACGACATAACTGATATAATATGTTTGATATATGGTGTTGAGACTAGAGACCTTAATTAACGTAAAGCATAATCCCAAAACTACCCACTTAAGGCCCATTATAAGAAGAAGGCTCGATCCAAGTATACTGGAAAACAACAAACGACTAAATGGATAAATTAACTAATTGACATGTAGTAGTAGTTAGTCTTGTAGAACAGACGCAGAGGTTGAAGACGATGATAACAGTGGGATTTGCTCAACCAAATTCTCTCTTTTCCTTCACAACTAAATCTATCGACAAGCCACAAGCTTCAAGAACCAAATGGGTCTCTTCTTCATTTTCTTCTTCTTCTCCTCCTTCCTCGTCCTCTTCCGCTGAGACATTTCATCGAACAGGTTATGGGCAAGTTCTCCAGAATGATTTTCTCAGTAGCATCAATGACGAAACTAGGAAGAAAAAGAAAAGGGTCTTCTTCTTAGACGTTAGTCCACTTTGCTACGAAGGAAACAAACCCAGTTCGCAAGCTTTTGGTCACTGGATTTCACTCTTCTTCTCTCAAGTCAGCCTCACTGATCCTGTCATTGCTGTAAACAAAAATAAAAATCTCTCCTTTTCTTTGATTCTGCCACAATTTTGTTGTCTCTCTTCTCCGGTTCACGAAAGATGTTATTTTTTGTAGGTTATTGATGGAGAAGAAGGTAACCAGCAACGCCGAGAACTGCTGCCTTCATATAAAGCTCATAGGAAATCACCAAATCCTGGGAAGTACTCCAAGAGGCCACATCAGTTCGTCGATGAAGTTCTTAGAAAATGCAATGTGCCAGTGGGTAAAACTAAACTAGCTCAATTCTGTCACTTGGATAGAGTTGATTAGGAGAGGATCATAATTATTTGAATTAGCCATAGAAGTAGATGAAAATGATCTGACTAAGGATCTTGTTGTTGTGAGCTAGGTTGTTAGAATGGAAGGGCATGAAGCAGACGATGTGGTGGCTACGCTGATGGAACAAGCCGTGCAAAAAGGATATCGTGTGGTTATTGCATCACCGGACAAAGACTTTAAGCAGTTGATTTCAGAAAATGTTCAGATTGTCATTCCATTGGCAGATCTCAACAGATGGTCCTTTTATACCTTGAAACACTACCATGATCAGTATAATTGTGATCCACAGTCTGATTTGAGCTTCCGTAAGTGCCTAATCCGAGTTATCTGTAAACATGCCTGTTAACGTTTATCGTTCTGTACAGTTTTGCATTTTTTGAAGTGTCAAAACCAACTCGATCAGAGGATTTGACCAGATATTTACACATGTCTGGTTTTAGCCAGGGAAGTATTCTGCATTTTTGACTATTGGCTATACTAAAGCAGGACTATGGATTTGGTGACAGGATGTATAATGGGTGATGAGGTTGATGGAGTTCCGGGGATTCAGCATGTGGTGCCAGCGTTTGGAAGGAAAACAGCGATGAAACTTGTGAGAAAACATGGTTCTTTGGAGAGTTTACTCAGCGCTGCAGCTGTAAGAACCGTGGGGAGACCATATGCTCAAGAGGCACTTACGAAATACGCAGATTACTTGAGAAGAAACTATCAAGTTCTTGCCTTGAAAAGGTTCTATCTTTCCCACTTTAAACCCTTTCATTTTGGTTGATTACGCATCACTTGTAAGATATTCTTGCTAATTCTGTAAGCATTCTTTTATGATAGGGATGTGAGGGTACAGATTCAAGAGGAATGGCTTGCTGAGAGAGATACAAGCAATGATTCAGAAGTACTGTCAAGCTTCTTCTCAACCTTGCGTAGATGATACTGAGTAGCTCAAGCACACCATCGCATTTTAGTTGATAGCAAGTTTTTGTAACCTTGAAACTAACTGTCGACGTTGTAGTTCATATCAAATTTTGTTACATACTTTCATAGATATATGAATCTAAATCCAATTTGTTGTATCATGAGAGATAATCAGTTCTTTTCCTAGATTGACACTATCACTATGGAGATGGACGTAGTTGGTCCAATCAAAATGAACAATAATAGCTAAGAAAAAATAAAGAATCTAACTTTCTTATATTAGTAACAGATCTTAAAAAAGGAAATCCACTTTTTGCTTTCCTGATATTATTATTCTGGCGAAAACAAATTACAGACACAAAAGAGCTGCTTAAAGGCTAAAAACTAGAACATCTTACATAACTTAATACTCTTAACATATATTAGTAATGCCTTAGAGACTAGTATCTAAAACAGACTCCCCAACACTCCTGGGCGAGAAACCACAGGCATTTGCAATAAGCATTTGAAATGAACTCTCTGAATCATCAAACATCAGTCGCGGGAACTCATGGATCCCTCCAAAATTACATGTATCAAAGTTCATCGGCGAGAAAGACTCCTCAAAACTCATCTTCCCATCCGTCATTCCAGGCTGTGCGGTTTCTTGGTTGGCATTAGGTGCAGAACCGAGATTGAAGCCAACCATTCCTTGGTTGTTGTTCCCGCCTTCAGAGCTCTCTCTCTGAGCAGATGTACTGGCTGAAGGTTTTGTCTCTTCAAGAGGGATTGCAGGCGTGTGTCCCTGGAACAGAGCTATGTGACCAAACAGCTTGTCTTTCCTTGAAAATGTTGTACCACAGGAACAGAGCCACTTGTTTTTCCCACAATGCTTCTCGTGTGTTTTCAGGTCTGCTATGACAGAGAACTTCTTGGTATGGCACCGGCTGCAAGTGAAGCTTTTGTCGCAGTGGGTGCGTTTATAGTGGTTCTTCACACACAGGATCGTTTTCAAAGGCTGGAACTTTTTGTGCTCCTTGTTACGTTTGCAACCCAGGAATGGGCACGAATACCTCTTGATCAGCATCGGCTCAGACCCGGGTACGGATTCTTTGTTCGGTTTGGCAAGAGCAGCTGCTGTCTTGTACTCATCTCCATGGCCTCTCATGTGCATCCTCAGATTGGCGTCTCTCTTGAAACCCTTGCCACAAATGGTGCAGAAGTGGGTATGCGGTGCGAGAATCTCCTCTTTCTCAAGCTGCAATATCTCGTATGAACCAGGAGGAAGGTTCTCCCCTTCCTCGGCATCATCTTCGTCTTTCATTTCATGTTCCTCCACAACATGGCTATCTCTCTCATCAACAAGAACGACCGGCTTAGGCAAATCGAACTCTTGGGCACCAGAGTTGTTGTTGTTGTTGTTGTTGTTATTGTTTAGGCTCTGTGAAGCAACGTTATTAGCCTCCCTTGCATAAGGGAACATGGCTGAACCGGGCTGCCCAGTGCATGGACCCGGAGCTGTTGACATATTATGCTTAACAGATGGAAGAAGACTACCTGCAGTTGAAATCAGCTGTATGATTATGGAAGTAAGATCCGTAGTTATAAGCTGCTGCTGCTGCTGCCCACCACCACCTCGTCCAACAAGCAGATGAACAAGATCCTGAAGCTGGTGAATCTTCTCCTCCATGAAAGATAGATTACTTAGCATCGTCCTCGGATCCCAAGCTTGAGCCCTAACACCTTGAAGGAAATCAACATTAGCTTGCCCTGAAGCTTTCATGTCGTCGAAAACTTGCAAAGCAGGCTCCACACCACCCATCTCATAATCCAAGATCGAAGCATCTTCCCACTTTTGCTGCGTCGTGAAACCCGAGAAAGCCTGGTCCGATGAACAAGGCTCTCGTAATTTAGAAGAAGAGCTTCCCCAGTTGGTCTGGTTGCACAAATCGTCTTCAGTTTCCATTTTGATTTCAATAGAGAAAGACAACAAAACCTACAAACCATAAAGAATCAAAAAAAAAAAATCAATTAAACAAAAGAACAAATCTTTATCAGAACCCATCTCAAAGTTCATCATACACAATTCATGTAACCAACCCATTTCTCAAAATCAACACTTTTTTATCACACAACTCTTTAAGATCCAAAAACCCCAAAATTCCCCAATTAAAAACAAAAAAAAAAAAAAACATAAATCATCACTCGCCGACAACAAAATTAAAAACCCTAAAATCATAAATTCACTTCCTCACGATAGAAACAAAGTTCAACAAAAAAAAAATCCAAATCGGTTCAAAGAAATTGAAAAAGAAAACTTACAGAAGTCAAAATTCACTTGAAAGAGAAAGAGAGAGAGAGATTAAGAAAAAACTCAAAATCGCCACAACAAGTAAAGGTTGAGATAGAACTTGGAGAGCTCCAATGGCCGCTTTAAAAGAAGAGAGATTAGATGGAGAAAGTGATGATGATAGAGAGAGAGGAAGAAGCAGCGCCAGAGCGGGGCTCATGTTAGCTCTCTCCCTGGGTGCTCTCCACTTCCTGATCTACCAAATGTAAAAAAGTCAACCCTTTCATCTCATCCGTTCATTTTTTATATCTATCAGATCGGACGGTTTATGTTCGTTTTATCGCATCTAACACAGTAACAATTACATTACAGCCGTTGATATATGAGACGATCAAGTAAAGTCAACAAATCATCTCAGCCGTTCATTTTATATGTATGTATCGGTATCAATTAGATCCAACGATGTGTAATTGTTTTATTATCGCATCAATCACGGTAACGATGTATCACAGCCGTCGGTTTATTACTATATTTCTCTTTCTCTTTTGCGTCTATTCCATGCGGCTTCATTTTGCAATATTTGACTTGGCTACTTCCATAATTGAAAATTGTGCAATATATTTTCTTTGTTTTATTTCCCAACCCAACTAGACATTTTATTGAATAATTTAGAACTACATTGGATCATCCAAATTGGTGGAAAAGAGTTTTTTGGGTTGAATATTGTCATGTATGATGATGACTAAACAATTTGTTTTATAAGCAATAGGAGGACTAAAATTGAAGAAATGAGAGATGAAAAGAAATATAAATTGCTATAAACTATTTTGAAAATTTTAACAAAATTAGTTTATATTCAATAAATCGAAATACAAGAATTTTGTCAACTAAATTGGTAGAGTTACATATCCTGAGAAACAAGTCCTAGCTAGTTATACAACCTAGACTTAGTTCTATATAATTCACACAGTTTTATTTAACAATTAATTTTACGATAAATTATTTTTGATAATATGATTCGGAGAGAAACAAATTATTCCATCTTTAATATTTAGTTCTCAAGAATACCATTTTGTTATCTATATTTATGCAAATCTATTTTTTTCAAAATTTACTAACGTTAAATATGGAATTAACGATATCTTTTTAACTTCTCTTAATTCCATCACTTCATAAACATTTTCTTTGATATAAAACAAACATAAAGCAAGCAAACCCTAAGTTTTCCTCCAACAGAAACTATGAGTCTATGATACTACTATATATTACCATATGAAAAATCTGGATAGGTATCGAAAATAACTAAGAATGAATATCTTGAATAAAAGCTAGTACTTTCAAACAAAAAGAAATAAATATGAGGATAAAGTTACTTAAATTTTGAGAAACCTCTAAGTTCTATTTACATCTGCCAAGTGGTGTCACCTGCCACGAAGGTTCCGCTCGTGCATGCACTCGCTGGAAATCTGGAATGCCAACATTGAATACTCTTAAAAGAGTTGAGAAAATAAAATAAAAATTAATGAGCTAATCGTTGATTGGGAAACACAAGATTCCCACATCCTCCTAATGAGCTAATTAAGATTGTCACCATTTATAGCAACAACATTCACCATTTTCAAAACCTATATAGGTGTCGTTCCCTTTATCTTCGCTTTGGCATTTCTCGATACTTACTTAGCTTACAACCCCAAACTTAAGACGTTAGTTAACTAGTGCTCTTTTGATTCATTTTTATTTACAAGAAAAAAGGAATTCTAATCAAAGAGTTACCAAATAGACAAAAAAAACAAAAAAAAAAAAGATAAACACAGAATTTTCAGACCATAAATGTCTAGCTTAGTAGTTTGTATTTCCTCTGTTTAATAAAAAGTATTATTTTGACACAATTCACACACAGGCTAAAGAAAAACTTGAATTATACATGTTTGTTTAATTTCTATCAAATAAATGTTTGATAATTTAATTTCAATAAAATGAGCTTTAAGTTGAGGTAGATTAGAAAATTTAGCATAAAAATACATTAAGAAGGTAGAATGATTCTCTTTGTGACACAATTTTTTTTTTTTTTTAGATAACACTTTAAATGAAAACGAGAGAGTATTAGTTATATTCATGTGTCATTATATATAGGAGAACTAGAAGTCTAGAAGATTTTTTTTATTTTTTCAGAAATCATAATATATCTAAGCATTATAAAAAATAACATTTCTATAATTAAGGTTAAAAACTTAAAATGTAACCGATGTCAAATAAATATATAATAGAATAGCCTAAAACTTTAAAATCAAAAAAAAAAAAGAGAGAATCCAAATCAAATGAACTAGATTTAGTACGGGTTGAAATTCATTTTATTTATATTGTAATTTTTATATATAATATAATTTATATGATTGTTTTTTAAAAGTTTTTTTGGATAAAACATTATGCAATAAAACCATATGCTAAATATGATGGTTTGAAAAAAGACACTTATTTTGTAAGTTTTATTTTGTTAATGATTTTAGATAAGTACCCATGCTATAACACTGGTTAAATTTTATTTTATACAAAATTTTGTGTATTTTATATTTTAAAATAAAATTCAATATATTGTATTAGGTTATATATGTGAAGTTATTTCAGCAATGTATATTTTACATCATGACTTGAATGTCATTATAAGACATAATTTTGTAAATTTGGTTTTTAAAAGCGAGTTATTATATTATGAGTAATTTAATATATTGTTATACTTTTTGTTTTAATATACTTGGTTTCTTGAAATTCTTTTATGTTATAGTGACATATTATTGACATTGCTATAACAAATCAATTTAAATTGTTTATAGTTTCTAACTTTTATATCAAGTTTCAATATTAAAAATATTTCAAAATAAATTATATAAAGTTTATTATATTATATAAAATTATTAAATTCAACAAAAATATATATAATTGAATTTAAATATTCAAATTTTGATATGTTATTCAGTAAATTTTTTAATTTAATAAATATTATTTTTAAAGAATAATATTATTAAACCTTGAATATTTTATAGATTGAACAATTTATATTTTTTTAAAAAATTCAACTTATAGTATATCCAGAAATAAAACTATTTTTAATTATAATAAATAATAAAATAATTTATTTGTTTCACAAAATAGACTCATATATATTGTAATAATCCGTCTCTTAGACCCCACTAGTTCTCGCTAGCTTGCCCCTATAGGCCCCAAGCTGGTTCTACAGAGCATCGATCCTAACCCCTTATGGTGGAATGAAACTACTCATCTAAATTCACCAGTAGATTATTTATGCACCAAATGTTCCTTTAACTCTGGTCTCCATCCTTTAACTAATTGATTTATTAATTAATGTATAACCTATTTATAACTAATTTATTAAAATTATATAGTTTACAAAATGGTACTTTCGTTTAATTGTAAAGGAGATTAGCGTGAATCCATTTGAAAATAATAGAGGTAGTACTTGTAGGAGAGTTCAAATCCAATTAGGATTTTGAGAAATAAGAGAAGAACAAAAAGGAGTAATTGTTTGGACAAAGTGGGCAAATATGATTGCACCAACAAAAGTGGTGGGAACCTCTCTAACTGTAGCGACTAGTGTCTATGACTCCTGATTACATCAATTCCTTTTTTTAGACAAAAGTAGAATCAACCATTTATATATTAATCTAACAACCTTAATTTCAAAAAAAAAAAAAACGATATAGTGTACCACTTCCAATTCTTATTTCTTTGTTTACTTTATCACAATAATTAATAATCAAAATTTCATTTTCTAGGCAACTAACAACATTTTTTCTTGTGCTGAAATATAAGCATGATCAGTTTTTCCATAATTGCCACTTAAATTCTGATTACATATGAATGATGTTTTTTTTTTGCCGGCTATTGTTATATATAGTCCACAACAATACTTCAAAACATTAAAATTTTAAGTTATAAAGAATACTACTCTCCGATTCAAAGATTTATATTTCTTTGGAAAGTTAAACTCACGTGTCGTCAATATATCGAGCATGGGTGGAACAACATGTGTAAGATGTTGCATAGTGCACAAGTCTAGCATTATATATAGATGATTATTTATATGTTTCGAAGAGTCATTTTGCAAACACTACAAAAACAGTAACATGGTGATTATTCAGAGCACGTTCGCGAGTTGTGTGGTCTATATTTAAGCATTTTACCCAATATTCTAATTTCGTTGAAGTGACAATCCCTATCGTTGGAAAACATATGCAATTCCACAGTTGAAGAAAAAAAAATCATAATAATATTGACATTATTAAAGTATCATTTATTCTTGAAAACATTATTCCATGTGTAAGACGAGTTGATTTGATTTGGATTTACTTGGAAAGAAGAAACCTGATGCATGATGGATCGTAGATCAGTATGGCTATAGGTCCATAGTGATGATGGATTATAAATTTATAATGATGCATGAATGTGGCCATAGTGATGGATTGGATGATAATGATGCATGATGGATAATGAATGATGAATGATGAATGATGATCGATGATTGTGAACATAGTGAGAGCTATGGTGCAAAATGAGCGTTAAGCCTTTAGAAGCTGCACCACTCTCTCGTCTTCCTCCTCAATTGTACGATGTTTTTTTCCTACAAGTTTTGTTGTTGTACCTCTCTCTGTGAACACGATGTCGTCTAGATGACTCCAAGCCCGTCCTCTTGCTGCGCTCTCTGTCCACGTAAACTTCTTCGAGAACGGATTAACCCGAGACTCTCCTTGAACTCATGTGACGTCTCTCCTAGAATCCAAACCAAACCGTTGTTTATTACACTACACGGTGTGTGCTTTAATTTGTTATAAGACTGTTATTTGTATACAGTATTATTTGCGAGTATATATCTATTAATACTAAAAAATCAGACATCAAAATCAACAAAAAGTATTTCAGTCATTTTATTAAGTTTTGATTGATTTTCACTGCCTAAACCCATCTTTAATTTAGATTGAAACTACTTCTAATATTTTCGTTCATGGATTATTGAGTGGTAGTGACCAGAAAAAATTTTGATGAGGGTTACAAGTGTACGTGTATGCATGGACTATTCTTAGTTACACGTAAAAATAATGAGCCATCAGCAAATCTCCCAAGAAAAATATCAAAAATATTGCAACTCTACGGGTTCAATGTGTATAGCATGTTGTTCTACTTCGTTTTTGGGGTGCTGAAAATCCCATAACCTGAAGTCTGCCCATTAGATCTTCCAGGGTCCGTATGTTGTTGGTTTGGAGTTTCATTTGGCAACCGGGTTTGTGGGCGTGGTGGAGCTCGGGGCGGGTTTGGTGGCTGAGGTTCAAACCGGCCGGCAGGTTGTTGATTTGGAGCTTGGTTTTGAATTCGTGGTGGAGGACCTTGCCGGTCTGGGTGGCGGTTTGGAGATGGCCCAGAGGGTTGCTGATTTGGAGCTTGGTCTGGGAACCGAGGCCGTTGAGGACTTGGAGGCTGGTTTTGAAACTGAGGATCAAACCGCCCTGTAGGTTGTTGGTTTGGAGCCTGGTTTGGGAATTGATGCCTTGGTGCATTTGGAGGCTGGTTTGGAGACTGAGGATTAAAACGCNTCTACTTCGTTTTTGGGGTGCTGAAAATCCCATAACCTGAAGTCTGCCCATTAGATCTTCCAGGGTCCGTATGTTGTTGGTTTGGAGTTTCATTTGGCAACCGGGTTTGTGGGCGTGGTGGAGCTCGGGGCGGGTTTGGTGGCTGAGGTTCAAACCGGCCGGCAGGTTGTTGATTTGGAGCTTGGTTTTGAATTCGTGGTGGAGGACCTTGCCGGTCTGGGTGGCGGTTTGGAGATGGCCCAGAGGGTTGCTGATTTGGAGCTTGGTCTGGGAACCGAGGCCGTTGAGGACTTGGAGGCTGGTTTTGAAACTGAGGATCAAACCGCCCTGTACGTTGTTGGTTTGGAGCTTGGTTTGGGAATTGAGGCCTTGGTGCATTTGGAGACTGAGGACTAAATCGCCCGGTAGGTTGTTGGTTTGGGAACCGAGGACGTTGTGGGTTTACATGCTGGTTTGGAGAACGAGGTTCAAACCGGCTTGTATCTCCATCTCCTGAAAACTCACTACATGGTTCTCTTTTTGCGTACGTCTTCTGGACATGAAAAGGTTGGGGCTTCTCAACACTGATCCTAGGTTCAGAATTCTCTATATCTCCCTGATCATCAACACTGGACTCTCCGACCTCCGGGCTATCAGTCTTTGGTGACTCTTTCACTCTTGCAGATTTCATGTCCAAATCCTTCATCTTTTTCACCCCTCCTTTCTTGGGTGGGCCAAACTTGGCGTGTCTAACTATCACCACTGCGCTTTTTCTATCCGCCTCTGGTCCAAATTCCACAAGTGCATCCCCAATCTGTACACATAATTATGATAAGGATAGATGTTATATACAAGAATTCAAACCAAAACAAGGACGATAAAACTACAATACAAATGCGAATAGAAGACGTCACAGAACATAAAGAAGTAGGGACTTACATAACAAGTAAAGCGAAATAGTAACTCAAGCAGTTTTTCTGGTTCAAGCTCCTTATGCTTGTCCTTGTCAGGCACTGCATTGCACTGTTACACAAAATAGAGAGAGATAAATAAAAAGTTGCTCACCAAGAATGTTACTAAATTCATCTCAAATCAGAAAAAAGGGGAGCATTGAATGTCAGGGACTTTGTTTACACCGCAGCATCACAGAGGTCAGAACAGCAATACTGTTTAACATAAATTTAAATATTCGCAATAAAATACTCTTTTCAGGAGTTTCCCACGAAAGCCCATGAGAAACCAGTACAAAGAAGTCCAATGACTAAGAAAATTACTACCTTGACACGATATCCACTTTCCATCAGCTTCAATGCTTGATCAGATTTAAACTTTAGGTCCTTCGCGTCCTAAAGAAAAAAGAAGGTGAAACAAAAATGTCATTGTAGTATTTTCATTACCACACAGACACACAGATAAGAAGGAGAAGAAATCTATAGGGTAGGGACTAGGGCGTTTCTAGAGAACCATACAATTTTTGGAGTAAATCGAATTTCCTTGACTTCAGGTCTAATAGCTTCAGCCCGCTAGAACAAGGTAAAACAATTAATTAGGAAAAAATACAACTAGTATTTTGTACAGACAAGCAGGAGAAATTCAAAGCATGGATAGGCCATATCACTGACCTTGGCCTTAGCACGTTCTTTTCCTTCTTTAGCTTTTTTGTACTTCTCCAGTGTGTATTTTACAATTTTACACACAGGTGGCTTAGCATCTCTTTGGACCTACACAGATTTAGAAATATGTAAAGACCTACCTCATGAGAAAT
>NC_025698.1:19325725-19332869 GCF_000633955.1 Camelina sativa | reverse complement strand
TGGCAGCCAGAAGTAGACTATGAATATCATCATACTACCCATGACGACTACCGCATTTCTTTCAGAAAAGGAGACACATGGCATAAGAACATTTTACAAAGATACAAACTGGGCACCATGAAGACATACAAATCAAAACAGAATTTACCAAAGATCTCAAGTTGCAATCATGTTTCAAGTAACAAGTTACCTCAACTAAGTCACACTCGAGCTCCTTCGCCCGTCTGAGAGCTTCTCTCAGAGACACAACAGAGTGTCCTGCATAATGATAAAACGATATCACACATTCATGATTCTAAGAATCCTCTGAAATCCATTTTTGTATATACCTAATGAATTCGAAAGCTGTATTTTGGACTTCTCACATATGTCACCCATCTCTTTAGTAAAATGTACAAGAGCAAAAGTTTTTTTAACTGCCTCCATCTAAAGATAACTTCACCGAAAATACAAACAAATTCTTTCGCTCTTTCTTTATTTGTACATTGCTACAAATTTCCACATAAAAGGAGAAAAAAATGAAATAATATTAACCTTCCTCGGAAACCAATCTAACAAACTCGCCAGTAATCTTCTCATTGAGACGTGGACCATCGGAGTCAGCTTCCTCTTCCTTCTTCCGTGACTTGAACAAGATCATCGATATACAAAGTTAAGAACAACTATGACATCAAGATTATAGGACATACTACAATATAACAGCTCTGAACCAAAACATTTTGCTCTCTCACTCACTTATAACATCGACAAATCTAATGTCGCTGAACACAATATAAAAAGCAACATCTTGTAGAGTTCCAGATCTTTCCATACGCATCATCTAATGCAATCTAAAAACGCAACGATCCCATCCCAGAAACAATCTAAAATTGCATAGCTAGCACATAAATAAGAAATTGCAAAGCTACCGTTTTTCAAATTAGCCAAACTAGAAGAAATTGGAAAGCCATAGATATATATATATACAAAAATGGAAGAAAAAAAATCGAAGCTACGACTAAATGAATAGCATAGCTACCATAGAAACAAGATAGAAGAAGAACACAGAGTGAGTACCTGAGCTGAAGTAGCAAGGAATCTGAGATTTTGGAAGATATTAGAAGGTCTTGTACAGATATCTGAATTTGGGATGTCAAAAAAAGACAACTTTGTTGTCTGTTTCACAGCATGAGTAAGCGAGGTGTTAGAAGCAAGACAAACTTGAGTGTAGCTCCTCCTTGTTAATTGGTTTGATGCGTATTTGAGAAACGAACGATTGATGATACGCCATACAGCCATTAGAACAATAGAAAACGAGATTCCCACAATTGGGAATCCGACAAACCTTAAGTTTGGAAACCGCAGCAAAAGCTTTGATTTTGGTGGTGAACGGGGGAGTTTCAACGGCGGTGAAGAGGGGAAGGGTTCAACGTCTGATGGTCGTTGCGTTTTACTGTTTTGTCTCCTCAGAAAGCAAAAGCTTATTGGGCTTTGTTGGGCTTTCTAATAAAACATGAGATTTTTAATATAACCTGTGATATCGTTTTGGTCCTGGCACAATCTTTCTAGCGTCGGTTTGTTTTTGTTTAGCTTGTAAATCTGATATATAGAGGCATTCATATAATGTAATTCACTACTGTATATCCGATATAGTTCATCAACTACATTGGCTCAACTCCGATGTGGTCATCTAGAGAGACTCACTATAGATGGCTCTAAGGGTCTACCATAGAATTTGAATATGGAGCTGTTGTTGATATTGTTGCCGACTCAAATAGATCCTTGCTAAGAAAACTTTGGTGCCTCATCTATAAGGGGGTACTAGGTTAACACAATCACATTTTTCCATAAACGTCATTGTAATTCTTTAAAAAGTTGAAAAAGTGCGAGTTGATTACATGAACGACGTTTGTTATTTCTTCAAAACACTGAATCTGAAGTTTCTAAAACTTAAATCTCCAGTTCAAGTGTCGCCTTTTTATTTATTTATTTTGCAAAGTTAAACTAAGGTGTCGCAAACTCACCGAGGCATCATGGGTTGAATATGTGTAAGATGTGCAAGATTCTAACATTAATGTTGATAAATTAAAATAAGACACTTGTCCCTTTTCATGTTTTGAAAAGTCGTTACCACACCGCAAAAAGAGTTAATTAACACGGTGATTACTTGAAAGCATGTTGGCAAATTGTATGGTCGATATCTAAGCTGTACGATTTTATCCAATATTCTAATTTCGTAAAGTGACGATCTCTATCGTTGGATTCCACAATTAAAAAATTAGAAAAGTCATAATAATAGTAGCAGCCACATTATAGAAATGTCATTCATTCTAAAAACACTATTCCATATGTTTACCATGAGTAAGCGAGTAGAATTATTTGGCTTAGTTGGACAGAAGGAACTGTCGCCATAGTGATGGATGATGATGATGATGATGATGATGATGAAGCGTCATCAATGAGTGTGGCCGTAGTGAGAGTTATGGAGCAATATGAGCTTCAAGCCTTTAGCTGCTGCACCACTCTCTCCTCTTCCTCCTCCATTGTATGTTGACTTTCTTCTACAAGCACGGTTGTTGTACCTTTCTCTCAACACGACGTCGTCTAGATGACTCCAAGTCCGTCCTCTCGGCGTGCTCTCTGTCCACATAAACCTCTCTGAGAAAGGATTCACCAGACTCTCGTAGAACTCATGTGGCGTCTCACATATCACACCCTAGAATCAAAACCAAAACGTTATTTACTACACTACACAGAGTGCTTGGTTTCAAAATATGGAATCTTGTTATGTAAATTTACCTCTGCCATGGCTTTGATCTTGAGAGTTGCATCGTTGCTAAGAAGAACTAGTTTTTCGTCACAGTTACGGTTCCGATAAAGAAGAGCACATTCTAAAACCTGATCTTCTGATGTAGGAGAATCGATCTCTGGTGCATAATTGTTCCAGTGAAGTGAAAACGGGAATGCCAATGATCCCTTTGACTGAGGAGTGACTGGTGGGGTCGGTGCAGTTGCTTTGGTTTCCTCTGATGGCCTCTGGACTTGAATCCACCATTTTGAATTAACCTTACACTCTTCGATCCAATCCAGAGCTGAAGAAGCCATCTCTGTTCTTCTTCTGAAGAGAAGACTGCGACTGCGCTTCACCTCATCTAGTTCCCTTAACACTGATTAATGAAACCAAATGTTAGGCATGGTTCTAATGGTAAAGATTGTCAGAAGTGATTGCAGAGAACTTTTTCCAGATCTGTATGATAGATTCATGTTCCATATTCGTTTACAGCCTTGTCATATAGAAAAAGTAAATGCTTATGTGGTTGTTTTTAGTGCTTTAAGTGAATATAGAAACTATTATCTGTGTATGATATATAATAAATGGAGGCAGAGATTTAAGGTTTGTGGGATTTTTACCTGTNCTGATTTCAAAATATGGAATCTTGTTATGCAAATTTACCTCTGCCATGGCTTTGATCTTGAGCGTTGCATCGTTGCTAAGAAGAACTAGTTTTTCGTCACGGTTACGGTTTCGATAAAGAAGAGCACATTCTAGGACCTGATCTTCTGATGTAGGAGAATCGATCTCTGGTGCATAAGTGTTCCAGTGAAGTGAAAACGGGAATGCCAACGAGCCATTTGACTGAGGAGTGACTGGTGGGGTCGGTGCAGTTGCTTTGGTTTCCTCTGATGGGCTCTGGACTTGAATCCACCATTTTGAATTAACCTCACACTCTTCGATCCAATCCAGAGCTGAAGAAGCCATCTCTGTTCTTCTTCTGAAGAGAAGACTGCGACTGCGCTTCACCTCATTTAATTCCCTTAACACTGATTAATGAAACCAAATGTTAGGCATGGTTCTAATGGTAAAGATTGTCAGAAGTGATTGCAGAGAACTTTTTCCAGATCTGTATGATAGATTCATGTTCCATATTCGTTTACAGCCTTGTCATATAGAAAAAGTAAATGCTTATGTGGTTGTTTTTAGTGCTTTAAGTGAATATAGAAACTATTATCTGTGTATGATATATAATAAATGGAGGCAGAGATTTAAGGTTTGTGGGATTTTTACCTGTTCTTGGTACGACCAGATGTGTCCCCTTGAGACCTTGTAGTAGGTGCAGTGGCTTCCTAGACTCCTTATCCAAGAGTGAAGAAGTGTCCAGCACAATGGTCCACTTCATCTTGCTCTTTCCATCAGAAAGGACCTAAAACACAGTGAACTAATGATTAGTATAAAAACTACACAAAGGATCAATAGAGGACAATCGAGTTAAGTAGGACTTACAGAAGAAGAACGAATGCCTCTAGAATTGTTGTTCCTCGCTGATGCAGTAGAAGCCTCAGTGTATGACTGACTTTGGGAAGAAGATTTGTCAAGTAGAGGTTGAAAAGGCACCCGTTCAGCTTTCTTCTTCAGTGCCACAGGCTCATGCTTCACCTTCGATTTGCTGCTCATGCTCTGTAGATCTTCTGGTTTCTGTTCTGCCATCACATTTGCTTCCAAATGATCAAAGAATGGTTTACGTGTGGCTTTAGAGGAGGAGCCTTTTGTACCCTTAAAATCACCAAATTCTCGCAAACGTTTTAGCATATGAGAGTTTGGGGTAAGATTCTCCTTATCTGGGGTAAATATTTCTGGTTCTGCGAATGCCTCTGAAGCAACAATAGCGATACTGGAATGAACCAGTGACGAGCATGATCTTCCTGAAAGCTTTGAATGAACCAGTGACGAGCATGATCTTCCTGAAAGCTTTGAAGAGCTCTTGCTATCTTTCACGTCACCAATTTCTTGTAATCTTTTTAACATATGAGAACTTGGGCTGAGATTCTCCTTGTCAGGAGTAAAGATCTCTGGTTCCAGATTTTCTGCACCATGATGAACAGTGAGAGAAATAGACTTGTCACTTAGAGCCTGTCTTCTATGAAACTTGTCTTTTGGTTGTTTCCCAGTATACTGTTGCTTTCCTTCACTCTTGTTGGTCCGGATCTGAAGAACAGAAGCAGCTTTTCCTCTCCTAGACCAAATGTTGCATGTGCTTGAGCTATCCATCTCAGACAGTACATCATCTCTATCAGTATATGTTTGTGGCGTCTGGTTTTCTTGACTTCCAGTTTCATCAGAAGGCAGTTCTTCAATCGGTTTTGTATCCCCAAAGGTTTCTGCCGCCAAGGTTGAAAGAATTGGACACCATTTATCAGTACTTTCTTCACCCTTAATTTCGCTTAGGCTGTAATATTTTTCAGATCTCCCAGAGCCAATTGACAGTTCTGGTTTGGGTTTCTGATTTGATGTTGACAAGAAAATTTGTGAACCACTTTGTTGGACCTCAGAAAGGCACGAGCTGCTCCCTTCATCAAATATTTTTCCAATCTCTCTGGTCATTCCTGATTTTGTATTCTGATGTCCTGCAGAATTCACATCATTCCAGATCTCAGATTGAGCCCCAACTTCACTCTCAGGCATTGGCTGCCAACTCGAGCATAGACTTTGGATATCTTCGGTATTGATTCTTGAAAGACCTTCGTTTCCAGCGGACAAACAATCAGATACTTCACTGACTTGTCTTGAACCAACCTTGGCTTCTCCATTGCTTGTCTGATGTAGTACGTTCTCCCTTTCAGTCTCTATGGCTACTTCACTCTGGACTTCAAGGCCTCGAGCTTCTTCAGTTAAAATTTCTAAAGTTGTCTCAGCTTGAGAGAGGGATTTGGTAGATACTGCAATAACTTTCCTTGAGACCTCACTTTCTCCATTGTCTTTGTGATTCTGAATATCAGCCTTTGTTTCTGCATTGCTTTTTTGATGTAGTAGGTTCTCAATTTCAGTATCTACTGCCACTTCACTTAGGACTTCAGAACCTAGGAGGCCTGGAGCTTCATCAGTTAAAATTTCCAAAGTTGGCTCAGCTTGAGAGAAGGAATTGGGAGATACTGCAATAACTTGCCTTGAGACCTCAGTTTCTCTATTTTCTTCGTGACTCATATTATCAGCCTTACTTAGTGGTTTAGCAGATGCTTCCATAACCTCCTTTGTGACTAACTCAGTTTCTTCACTGACTTCTGGATGAAGGCTCAGAATCTCAACCTTTATAGTCAACTCAGGTGCAGAACAACTAGAAGCCTCAAAGCAGTCATCAATCTTTCCCTTACTTGGGGAGCAGCCACTACTTGGAATTTCTGCGTTGACTTCTACACTACTTATGGACAACTCTGGTGACGCCTGAACATCTTCCGTGAGCCGTAGTATTTCTAAATTAATGGAATCTGTTGAGAGTTGTAGCGATAAAGTCTCCTTTGCAACTAGAAATGGATCCTCCTCATTTGGCACTGATGATTCCATCCTCTCTGAAATCACATTCAGATGCAAACCTCCATCTCCTCTGACATTGCACTCATCAGCCTCTGCAGCGACAAGAAGGTCAGAACAACCTAATCTCTCCAGGTAGCCACCACTCTGCTGCTTACTTGGGGAGGAGCTGCTCTTTGGCTTATCTTCCCCGGCTTCTAAAACATCTAAGTCCCACTCTGTTGAAGTCTGCAAATCTTCTTTGAATTGAAGCTCTTGTGACCTGGCAGAATCTCCAGCTAGTGCCAAAACACTTGGAAACGCAAGTGGCAACGACATCTCCCTCGTGGTAACATATGTATCCTCATCCTCACTAGGGACTGATGATCCAGTTCCTTCTGACGTCACATCCAGATGTAGATCTCCATCATCACTTAATCCAGTATTCACTAGTGACTGCAGTAAAGGAATAGTACACCATTAGGCTAAAGAAGCAACATCAGATAACTATAGAACAAAAGCAAAATAAGAACAGCTAAATTAAAAACAAAAGGTTCACTGCAGTAAGGAACCTAAAGGCACGTTTCAAACACTTGAAGCAAGAAACACAGGAGAGAAGATCGAACCTGATGTTTTGCAACCTCTAGACTCTCTGCTTCAATCATTATATTCTCTTCTTCTTGCTCCATCACCATAGACGCATCAAGTGGTGAAACAAACGGATTTTCAAAATCATAAGCACGGCTCAACGGAATCCAGTGAAGCCTATAGATCCTAGTTGAACCACCAATCCTAATCGTATCACCTTCTTCAACCTCGACACAAGCATGTGGCTCAACTCTCAGATCCCTAACCCATGTCCCATGAACTAAATCGAAAAAA
>NC_025698.1:19296373-19325217 GCF_000633955.1 Camelina sativa | reverse complement strand
CTTACTTAGTGGTTTAGCAGATGCTTCCATAACCTCCTTTGTGACTAACTCAGTTTCTTCACTGACTTCTGGATGAAGGCTCAGAATCTCAACCTTTATAGTCAACTCAGGTGCAGAACAACTAGAAGCCTCAAAGCAGTCATCAATCTTTCCCTTACTTGGGGAGCAGCCACTACTTGGAATTTCTGCGTTGACTTCTACACTACTTATGGACAACTCTGGTGACGCCTGAACATCTTCCGTGAGCCGTAGTATTTCTAAATTAATGGAATCTGTTGAGAGTTGTAGCGATAAAGTCTCCTTTGCAACTAGAAATGGATCCTCCTCATTTGGCACTGATGATTCCATCCTCTCTGAAATCACATTCAGATGCAAACCTCCATCTCCTCTGACATTGCACTCATCAGCCTCTGCAGCGACAAGAAGGTCAGAACAACCTAATCTCTCCAGGTAGCCACCACTCTGCTGCTTACTTGGGGAGGAGCTGCTCTTTGGCTTATCTTCCCCGGCTTCTAAAACATCTAAGTCCCACTCTGTTGAAGTCTGCAAATCTTCTTTGAATTGAAGCTCTTGTGACCTGGCAGAATCTCCAGCTAGTGCCAAAACACTTGGAAACGCAAGTGGCAACGACATCTCCCTCGTGGTAACATATGTATCCTCATCCTCACTAGGGACTGATGATCCAGTTCCTTCTGACGTCACATCCAGATGTAGATCTCCATCATCACTTAATCCAGTATTCACTAGTGACTGCAGTAAAGGAATAGTACACCATTAGGCTAAAGAAGCAACATCAGATAACTATAGAACAAAAGCAAAATAAGAACAGCTAAATTAAAAACAAAAGGTTCACTGCAGTAAGGAACCTAAAGGCACGTTTCAAACACTTGAAGCAAGAAACACAGGAGAGAAGATCGAACCTGATGTTTTGCAACCTCTAGACTCTCTGCTTCAATCATTATATTCTCTTCTTCTTGCTCCATCACCATAGACGCATCAAGTGGTGAAACAAACGGATTTTCAAAATCATAAGCACGGCTCAACGGAATCCAGTGAAGCCTATAGATCCTAGTTGAACCACCAATCCTAATCGTATCACCTTCTTCAACCTCGACACAAGCATGTGGCTCAACTCTCAGATCCCTAACCCATGTCCCATGAACTAAATCGAAAAAACAAATCAAATCAAATCAACAACCAAAAACGCATAGAATCGAGATCCAATTCCACAGAAACAACAATCTAATTGCAGATGAAAACAATCTCGCGAGAGGAATACAAACATCGTTCGAACTGGAGTTAGAGATGATTCATACCAGAGGATAGATCCGTGACGAAGAGTCTCTGGCGAGATGAGATCGAGCGGATTTCTAAGTGGAATCTGCTAATGCTAGGGTGCGTTAGGAGAATATCGCAATCTGGATGACGACCGACGACGAGAGTCTCCTCTACCTCGTCGTCATCGCCGCTAACCATGGAACCGTTTCTCTCCGGCGACGAGAAATCGCGACTGTTCACAACGAAGATGTTTTTGAGAATCGCGCCGTTTTTAAGAACAGTGAACACCGGAATCGTCTTCTCCGGCACTCGTTGCTCCTCCTCCAACAGTTTCTCTTCCTTAACCTCCATGGATACCTTCGTAAGATCGAACTAGTGAGAGATTACTGAGAGATTTCGAAAATCGAAAACGAAGGAGATGAAGAATTCTAGAGTGTTCTCTCTTTCTCTCTCTCTCTATCTCTCTGATTTTGAAAAAGAAGAGTCCGTTGTGTTGTTGAATCGACGACCTCTATTTACACTCGTAACGGCTAATTTGTGTCATTAATCTCTTACGACAATTTCAAAATTTTAATTTTAATTAATTCAAAATTTAGGTTTGGCCGTTTGGGTTAACACATGAATTTAGATTATGTAATTTCTACCAAATAATTCAATTTGTTTTAAAAAAAATAATCTACAATTTTTTGATTAAAAAATATTAATTCAAAAATTTGGAGTATGAAATCAGGTTGTTTCGAGTACAAACCGAAGTAGAATGATCTGGTTTGGTTTGGTTCGGTTTGAAACAATTTAATTCACTTAAAAAGCCAAAACGAAATACATAAAAAGAGCAGATTCTACTTTAAAAACTCAAAAAAGAGTTTGTTGCAAAGTGAGAGTATACATAAAATGTGTGAGATAATGGGATCATCTATTCCTCCTTGGTACGAGCAAGCCTTGCACGATGCCTGAGTTCAGCTCTTTTCCACTTCACAATCAGGTAGCAGAGCGAAAACAGTGTGTTTATCTGTCAAAACACACAACAATTATATATATTTCTTTCAAATCCTAACAAAGTGATGGACTTATTATAATCAGTATGGTTTGATCTAAGGATTAGAACTGTTCTTAAAAAGTTAAAACCACTAGATGGCATTGTTCTAACTCAAATATGAAGTGCTCAATCAAAGTACTTGGTAACAAATTATTCACTGCTAACAAAAATCAGAACATGAATCCAGTAGATTCTTATATATAGATTAATGCAGAGAAAAGAGAGGGGTGTTGCTTGAACACATACCAGGATTATCATTGCAATGACCAAAAGAGGTCCAGACCAAAGAACCGATACAAAGACCCCGTGCTGGTCAAAGTAGTTTTGAGTTGAGAAGCTCTTCCAGTTTTTTCTCAGCTCCCGGTTGAGATTCTCAGCGAAGTAAACCCCGCCCACTGCAATTGTTTTGTCACACCATCAGTCTCAATAACGTATACTAAGAAACTATACTCACACAGATGCAGTAACTTCATATTCCAAACTAACAGTTGTTGTGCTGCGAAATGAATATCATATTTTTCCTTCCACCAACCATTGAATCCAAAAAATTTCTCGCATACTAACTCATAAACCCATGCAAGTTATATCTCCAAAACTCAGTTGGAGTGAAGTAAAATATACTTAAAGCTCCCAGAAACCCTTGATACAGTATGAATTCCACAACATAGCCTAGTGAGATCATTGGATCAGAGAAAGAACTGGTAACAAAGTAAAAAAAATAAAGGAGACGATATTAAAACATAATCAGTCTAAACAATGAAGGAAACCCATAGGGAGAAATGAATAAGATCCAAAATCAAAGAGACTTCTTGTGACAAAAAGGTAGGGTTACTACAGCAAACGAGACAGTAATTAAGTTTACTTGAAGAGTTTGAAAGGGAACTTACATGCCAATAAGAAGAGGAACATATGGAAGTTGAGATGCCTTCTAGAAAGAAGAGTCACCAGTAGCAACAAAGCATGAAACGCCATTAATCCCATAATCCAAGGCTCCTGCCACATGATAAATAAACCCAATGTATATGAGTATGGAATCCCAAATTAATGGAGAATCAAATCCAACCCTGCAATGTCGAGAATTCGAGGACTTCTGATTCTAATTTCGCCAAGACCAATAGATGTATAATAATACGAAAGGATTCGGATTTAAAAACGTAAAGACAGATTCATTACCTTCCAATCAATGGCGTGGAAAAATCCCAAGAAATTATCGTAAGCAGGTTGTAAACCCGTTCGTAGCTCTCCGGAGAGTTTCTGAACCAGATCCGCCATTAGATCCATTTGTTGTTCCATCGCTGATCTTATTTCCTCCATTGTCTACTAAATTTCCCCGGAATAACTTAAGAAAACACACAAAAAAAAATCAAATCCTGGTTTCAAATCGCGACGCTGGTGAATCCAAAACTAACACTATCCAAGTAAACAAAATCACTTTTTTCTACTTCGAATTTCAACTCTAAAAATTTTCTCACGATCTCGCCCCAAAGTTTTTTTATCGAGGTTTTTTTGCTTTCGCTTAATGCTCTCGAAGTTGCCAGACAAAATATTCACCGTCGTCTCCGAATACCCTTATAGTTTTGACATTTTTACACTAATGCCATTGTGATTGTAACAGTGGTAGTATTACAATAATGCCACTGAGATTGTATTTTGGCATCAAATCATAAGATTTGTCAAGTCATAAGATTTGTCAAGAGTAATATGATTTTGATGAAAAAAAAAAGAGTAATATGATTTTTCAGTGAAGATCTGAACTGATCCTTAAACCAAATTAATTGATCTTCGAATTAAAAATCAGTTCTCAAAGAAAAAAAAAGCTCTAAAGAAAGTATTGTTCGAAAAATAAGACATACATAAGATGAGTTAACAAATCACTTGATAATCCCACTAACGATTACAATATTTTTATTGAAGAGGATTATTAACATATAAAAAATCAATAATAATATAATAATAATAAGAAAACCTTTAGGACAGATCATATAAGAACGGGTGAGTGGAGTTGTCGAGAAAGGAAGCAACTTTCAGGATTTGGATGTTGTTGTAGGTCGTTGCTTCTTACGGAAGAGGTAGTTTAGGAGCAGTCCAAGTAAAGGCAAACCTGTAACCATGCCTATGTAACCAAGCAACCATACGGGCCGTTTTGTCAGCCGACACAGCTCCTTAAAGCTTCTCTTTGTTACATCGTCCTCAGGCTTTCGTCCTCTCTGCTTCGATGATGCCGTGGTGGTATTGGTGTCTTTCTCGTACTTGACTGCTGCCACCAACCCGTCTTCTGCAATGTTTAGGTACGGGCCTTGGTTTATCAAAGGCTCTTGTTTCCCTGAGCTTCTTTTCTCTTCAATCTGCAACAAAAATTTGATTATCTTAGGAAGAAAGCAATAGACAGAAGTTAGATCATCTAAACTGCAATTCTAAAAAACGAACATTTACTTTCTGTATATGCATATAACGACTGCAGCTAAGGGCGCCAAGAAACTCATTGGTGGCTCGAACCCACCTGTACACAACATATATAGACAGTCAAAACAGCAAGAAGTACTTTTATCACTTGGTTAGAATCTGAAATGTACCAACCATAAGCTAGATCCAGTTAATCCTTCGAAGAACGCTAGATGTCCCCCGTGATTTGTTGTAGCCAAGACAATGTTTTTGTTTGCCCTTTCAATAGAAACTTCATGTTAATTTGTTGTAACAGGATTTTAAGACTTTAAAAAGAGATCGATAGCGTTTTACCTGCATTCGTCCCAGGGAATAGCTTCCTTTGTGCATAATGGATCATCTAGAGCACTTATACAGAGTAGTGGCACCGCCACATTTCCTATGTATTGGGTGCTGCTCGATTTTCGGTAATACGTATCCACAGTCTGCATAAAGGTGCAACCCGTTGTCACTTTGTNAGTATTGTTCGAAAAATAAGACATACATAAGATGAGTTAACAAATCACTTGATAATCCCACTAACGATTACAATATTTTTATTGAAGAGGATTATTAACATATAAAAAATCAATAATAATATAATAATAATAAGAAAACCTTTAGGACAGATCATATAAGAACGGGTGAGTGGAGTTGTCGAGAAAGGAAGCAACTTTCAGGATTTGGATGTTGTTGTAGGTCGTTGCTTCTTACGGAAGAGGTAGTTTAGGAGCAGTCCAAGTAAAGGCAAACCTGTAACCATGCCTATGTAACCAAGCAACCATACGGGCCGTTTTGTCAGCCGACACAGCTCCTTAAAGCTTCTCTTTGTTACATCGTCCTCAGGCTTTCGTCCTCTCTGCTTCGATGATGCCGTGGTGGTATTGGTGTCTTTCTCGTACTTGACTGCTGCCACCAACCCGTCTTCTGCAATGTTTAGGTACGGGCCTTGGTTTATCAAAGGCTCTTGTTTCCCTGAGCTTCTTTTCTCTTCAATCTGCAACAAAAATTTGATTATCTTAGGAAGAAAGCAATAGACAGAAGTTAGATCATCTAAACTGCAATTCTAAAAAACGAACATTTACTTTCTGTATATGCATATAACGACTGCAGCTAAGGGCGCCAAGAAACTCATTGGTGGCTCGAACCCACCTGTACACAACATATATAGACAGTCAAAACAGCAAGAAGTACTTTTATCACTTGGTTAGAATCTGAAATGTACCAACCATAAGCTAGATCCAGTTAATCCTTCGAAGAACGCTAGATGTCCCCCGTGATTTGTTGTAGCCAAGACAATGTTTTTGTTTGCCCTTTCAATAGAAACTTCATGTTAATTTGTTGTAACAGGATTTTAAGACTTTAAAAAGAGATCGATAGCGTTTTACCTGCATTCGTCCCAGGGAATAGCTTCCTTTGTGCATAATGGATCATCTAGAGCACTTATACAGAGTAGTGGCACCGCCACATTTCCTATGTATTGGGTGCTGCTCGATTTTCGGTAATACGTATCCACAGTCTGCATAAAGGTGCAACCCGTTGTCACTTTGTCAAATCAACAGGGAAATTAATGGTGTTTATGAAGAGCATTGCAAAGATGTATATATTAATGACAAAGCCACTTCTCGGGGAAAACTAACTTCAGGAGTTAAGATAATAGGGAGGAGAACTAATACCTCGAATTTTCCAACTAGACAGGTTGCGTGGTTGTCAAAATCTCGGATGGAACGTGACTGATGAAGTAATATAGTTTGGCAACAACAGACAACGTTAATAGCAAAAGAAATATGTTAAGTTATTTGCTCATGAACTCTGCTTGTTTCAGTGCTTTTACCAAGTAGACTGTATAACTTATGGATCTGTGGTTAAGTGACTGACCTTTTTAATGCCTTCCCAATTAGCAAGCCGTGCATACTGAGGTTCATGCCTGCAATGAAACTAAAAGTTAGAACTGAAACCTCATTTTCTCAAAGTAGTATATCTGAAATCTCTCCACTCAGCCCATCTTACAAACTCAAAATCTAGGCAGTTCTTGATCAAAGTGGTGGACATACAATTGGGCATAACCTTGGAGACCGATGGTGAGAGCTTTGTCGTAGAGCTTTTGTTTGAACGTCCGACAGATAAACCTGTCACCAATCTTGTTGGGAGGAGAAAAAGGGAAAGAAAAAGCATAATGTATCAAGCATCCACTTGTATCAAACGAAACCCTTGGTACTATTTACAAGTTCAAAGGTCTGAAATTAGAACCAAATTAAATGAAGAAAATAAAAGAAGTCTTGATGTCTGATCAAGTGATTAGAGAGAACTTAAGATATACAGAGAAGAAGACAGTTATGAAAAATAGCTCACCAAGAGGTCCCACGGAGAGCAAATAGCTACAGCACCCCTCAGAGGAGTCTTTTCACCCTCTTCCCCAAGGTATTTGACCTGAAGCATGAGGTAGTTTCAGTAACCTCATATCAATATGCAACAAAAGGTCCATGATAGAAAAGCAAATTCATCACACTTCAACATAATTCAAAGCTAAGACTTGTTTCACAGCTGGATCAAACTAGAAGAAACTAATAATGGTAAAACACTAAGGTTCCTGATTAAATACCAGAACATTTGCTCCAATGCTAGTTCCAATAGCAAAGAGAGGAGCCTTCGGGTATTTTTGTTGAAGATAACCAAGAACTACCCGTATATCCCCTGTCCATCCAGCATTATAGAAGCGATCGGACTGCATTCATTTGCAGCATAACAAGATTGTATATAAGCAAGCATAACGTTTAATAAAACATGAAATCAGAATGCTAGGAGACTAGCGTAACTCACAGTAACAGAAACACCGCCCAAACCTCTATGGTTGCTGATAACGACATTCCAACCTGTTTTTGCAGTGTTGTAGGCAAGATGCTTCAAATACTATACAAAACCACCAATCCAAATTCAATTAGAGACATTTTCACTAAAGTACGATTTAACAGTTATAAAGCACAAATCCTCCTAGCTAAGACTTACTGCAGATGAAGAATCACTAGTTAACCCTGGAATAACAACTGCGATAGGCGTTGTATCTACTTCTTTTGTAATTTCACTCTGATTTTGAAGAGCACCATTAAGAACTACACAAATCAAAAACAGATTCAACGATGCGAATAAAACAAACAAATGTGTAAATAAAATCAAGGTTCAATAAAATCTAACCATCAGAGTTCGTCAGCCAATCCAATGCAATCGTTCCACCATCAGAAGCAAGAAAAAGCTGCCTGAAAACAGTACAAACTATGAATGATTTTATATGCCTCAAAAAAAAATCGCAGAGAAATAACCAAAAAAAAATTAAAAATAACCTTCTGTAGCTGAAAACTGGAGGCAATCCATGAAAATTCAAGAAACAAGTCTGAAGATGAGGGCTCGCTAACCAAGGCGTCGCCACATATCTGTCAAAATTCGAACAATCAGAGAAACCAAATCCACAAATTTCGCCCAAAAATTAATCAAAAAAAAAAAGTATACACACACACACACACACACTCACCGGCCGTGAAGAATCCGACACCGTGAAACAACGCCGTGATAAAGAGACGAATCTGGATTGTAGACGAGATTGACGCTGCATCTGAAATAGCGAAGAATCGCATCACCAAGGAAGTGAAACTCGATGAAATTGTAGAAGAAGATGGTCGAGATAAAGAAGAGAGCGAAGAGGTAGTGACGAATTGGGATGAGGGAGAGAGCTTGAAAAAGAAGTTCGTAAGGTGATGGAGATGGAGACAGATTCGGATCTTTTCCTTCCATTGTTGTTGTGGAGCTTTTGCAGATCCGGGCGATGGATAGGAATCTAGAGAAAAAGATCGTTCAATTCTTCATGGTTTAGGCCAACGAAACGAACGGACAAAGAGGCGTGGCGGGTTAAAGATTTTATTTTTTTGCACGGCCTTTAAAAAAATGTTAAATTATTATTTAATTCGTATTTTTGAAATTCTTTTGTAATTGTATGTATGCATGTATCAATTAATTTACACATGCCGACGTTTTCGTGTTCACTAGGAAATAGGAATGGGCACAATTCCCGTTTCGTTTCTGTTCCGTCCCGTACACTTCGTTTAGTGTTTTAGTGGGATGTGACATTTGTTTCTACACTTGTCCACACAATAGGTTTGTTTGATTCTCTTGTTAAAGGCAAACAGAGTCTCTCTGCTATCAGCTGTGGTGACGGGTGAACGCACGTGGACAAAGAGGAGAAACAGGACACGTGGCATCGTGTCGAGAGATCGAGCGGGACGTTCTCGAGGACGTTTAGGTTGCCGGAGAATGTGAAGATGGATCAAGTGAAAGCTTCCATGGAGGATGGTGTTTTGACTGTCACCGTGCCTAAAGTAGAGGAGACCAAGAAGGCTCAAGTTAAGTCTATTGACATCTCTGGCTAAAGCCAATTGGGTTTTAAATGATGATTTGTTTGTTTGCGTTGTAATGTTTGGTGGTTATTACTTAGTGTTTTAAATTCGAGTTTAATCCATTTGGGAAGATAATATATTATTTATTCTCCAAATGATCATACTGTATGTAGAAACGTTTTTTGTATGTACACAATACAACTAACCAACAAGAAAAATGAACGATACAAAGGAAATGCTACAAACCCAAGCCAAATTACACCCTTAAAACCAAAAAGAGTACAAAGTTACTAACCTCTTGCCATTTTTTTTAACCCAAATCTTCACCTATATAGGGTTTTGAATTTCGATGGCATCCATGTGATTAATCACATCCACATTCTTCATCATCTCATCGTTTTGGGGGATAAGACAGGATGGTGTTTACCGTCTGTCCAATCCCAATCGTGAACTCAGACGGTGGGGCATGGACATCGTTAACTACAAGCTTCCGATGGTGTCCACGCGGTCAATCACATCAAGAGCTTTCATGCGATCAATGTCAAAATCAATGATGGGAACAGAAGAAGGTCTTCTGGTTGAGAAAGTATCCTTGTTATTTTTCATCATCTCTCCCATCATTGGCGAGTGGCTACTGCTCTTGCTTAGCCTGTGGTACTTGGAAAGCCGTGCTTTCGCCACCGTATCAAACTCTTGGCTTTTGCTTATTCCTGGTGTTTTTCTCCTCTTGCTTACGTCTCTAAGCATCTCTTGATCCTCTATAGTTAGCAATGGAGAACCCTGACTTGGGTTGTGTGAACCGCTGGAGAGTTGGATCGTTTTCTGGTTAGGTGATCTGATTGGAGACTTAACGGGAGATCTTAGACCATAACCAGTAGTGGCCCTGACTTGCGTAACGAGATGATGAAGCCACACCACCAGGTCTAATATGTAAACCTCAGTTTTTTCTTTATCTGCATGGTGAAGTGTATCTATCCTTAGTATTGTTTGTCCTGCAGGTCTCTGGTTCGCTTCCGACCTGAAATTATTTGCATAATCTAACATTCAGCAAGGAACGAGATATCTGCACGAAAAGAGAATAGCCTTAATATCTGCTTGTACTCAGGACTTACCCGGAACTTGCCCATTCTCCAACCCATCCAAACCCGTGATGTGCTCTGGTTGAGAAAAGAAAAGACAGAGGCATAAGTCTGACTTACTTTAATAGTTAGAACACAGTTCTAATGACGACAAAAAACAAGTTATTATGCGCAGAAGCTTACTTGGTTGTGTTTGTAGCAACAGGAACAAGCCACTGCAACGTTTTTTCCATTTCCGCTTTTATTTGAGGAACAGTTAGCTGGTTCAAACAAAACAGATGTGTGGTGAGCAGGCATACAAATAACATTTCAGGTAAAAAACAGTGCACGTACTAGTCCATTCATTTGTCAGCACAAAAGCATTATGGGCAGTATGGAATAATAGTAATACCTCTTCCTTAATCTGAAAGGACTGTATTCTGGACCGTAAAGCAGATTTTATTCTTGGGGGTAAACCTTGGTACAATGCGTCTCTTGTGCTTGCAGGCATAGTGCTAGACCGGGATACCTACTCATTGAAATGGAAAAATAAGTTAATTAAAATAAATTCCACTAACCAACGTCCATACAGGTCCAATCATTTTGATATTGATATTACTAACGAGATCGGGTAACCATTCGAGTACGAGACATAAATTCACAAATACGAGACCGACGATTCACAATCCCAAGAATTTGTAAAACAGGTCAGGAAGTAAAACTAAGTGATCAACAGAATAATAACTTACAAGAGTATCAATTTGAGTGATGATGTTTGCGTAATGTAAGGCAAGACCAGCAGAGCCCAATTTCTTATGATTGATTGGCGGGTCATTTGCAGGCTTATCAAGATCTGCATATGAGGTAGAATGATCATGGTTTGTAAGGACATGTTACATTTTAGATACCAAAAAAGAAAAGACAGACACACTAAATACTCAATCTTCTTGAAAGTTATAATAAGACTAAACTACTTTATCCAATAAGAGCTTCACCTGCAGCACCAAAGGCTTCATGAATCTCCAAATGCAAGAAATGGACAACATCTACAAGTTTCTCCATTACCTAAGCATTATTAGTATTGTCGAGAATTAACAATGGAGTCCAGATGAACCCAGAAACTTCCCGAAATAGGAAACTTAATGATTTATCAGTTTGTAGCCCTTACCTCTTCCAAGATCCTAGACCAAAGAGATTTTTTCTTTAAGTTTCTTACATGCTTCTTCTGATTTTTTAGTTCAGTTCTCAAGATAGCAAGTGTATCTCCCACACCTAGCAAAAACGGAAGAGATATTAGAACGATAACCAACAAATAAAATAAAATAGACTGTAAACAATATCATCCATTTCCAAAGATAAATATTTGGGGAACATATATTCCAATTTGGTACCTACCTCGTTGTGCTGTGCTTGGGTTCTCTTCTTCCTGGATCTTACGTTGGTAATCTTGTTCAAACCTATCCAGCGCATGGAGTTCGTGATACAAGTCCTGAAACATAAGAGATAATCAGAATAAATCGCCATTGAAAGAGTCAAGCAGGACCCAATATCACCAGTTGGCATGAAAAATACGTACAGCTGTAAAATGAACAAATGACATCAGCTGGTGCATTATGGTTTCTGCTTCCTGTTTCAAATGTTTCTGGGGTGTAAATTCAGAGCCCAACCTAAATCATAACACAGAACTAATGAAAGGTCAGATACTTCCAAAATGAATAGACTCGTTGTGTGACCGTAGTGACAGGATCATGTTGGAACCTGTCAAAGAAGCGATCCAGGTTGTGGTATTGAGGATCCTTGCAACGATTCCCAAAACGCACCACCTCTCCAGAAAAGATCCTCAACTCTTCCCTGTTTACAAAAGTAAATCACCTATCTCCAAACTACAAATAACAGTGTAAAAGTATATAGCGTAAACACATAAACATTGTCAGAGGCTGTTACCTTTTATCCGCAGCAGCAGTTCTCAACAGTTCATCCATGTCTTTCGATATTAGGTTTTGGACACCTTCTGAAGGTAACACTGCCTCTTTCAAATGTGTGATGCTATCTTTTGAAAGGGAATGCATAAGATTGGCGCCTTTAACAATGGTGTTAGCAACTTCAAAAGACAAGATTGAGATCTTATTCCCTTTAACTGTCGTCGCAGAAGAAAATCCCCCACTAAGATTCAGATTCGTCATGCTACTCCCAAGTGTGTCCAACACATCAACAGCTTTACCAAGTCCCATAGTGCCAGCCCTACCCAAAATAGAGCTTACTTCTGAAACCTATATATAGAAACACCTTAGTAAAGTAGAAAAGAGATAAATTAAAACTCAGAATTAAACCCCACAATGCATAACATATGTTGTTTACCTTAGCCACAGCAGCCTGCCTAGACTTAGTGGATCTAGATTTCTGAGATAAAACCCTGGATAAACGAGGAATTCCATCTTCGATATTCTGAGGATGAGATCCACCAGAGACTACATTCAAATTAGGAAACGAAAACGATTCTGATGTATGCTGCTTATCACCCACATTATCCTCCCTCAGAGGAGAAGGGTCAGCAACTTTGTCTCTTGCTCTGCCATCACCAGACTGATGTTTCACCTCAGACCCATTATTTAGATGACCATTAACATGTGCAAAGCTTCCACCAGGAGCATTATTTACAGAAGAACTCCTCGAACAAAGCCCACCCATCACAGCAAGTTACAAACTTTATAATCGAAATTAGCTCTCAAACTCTCTCGAAGCTCTCCATACGCCAACTCGATCTACAAAACTTCAAAAGGATGAACAATGTAACCAGCAAAGCACTGCAATCGCAAATCCTGATCCGTATAAGAGGAGCAACAGTCCATTAATGGAGCAAATTGCTCAGTGAAAGAACCTTGATACTCATATAACAAACCTGCCAATGAATCAAGAAGAAAACACAGAGCTTTTTTTGAGAAACAGTTTCTGATTAAACAATCAGAGATCAAAATCAAAAAAAAAAAAAACCCTAGAAACTAAAGAACCCAAACGAGATATTCAAATCAGTAGCTTGGATGAAGAGTCGAGAATACAAAAGAGACCTATAAGAGTCAGAAACTCGGATCTGGGAATTAGATTGAAGTCAGATTCTTTCTTCTTCTTCCTCCTTAAACCACTTGGGCTTGTTCTTCCAGAGAGGAGTGACAAGTTCTAGGATGAGGAAACCGTGAAGATGTCTCTATACAAGCAAAAGAAGAAACGCGACTCGAGAAAGAGAGAGAGGAGAAGAGAAGAGAAGAGAGAGAGAGATGAGTTGAAATAGAGGAGGGAGGTTCTGTTGAGAGGAGTTGGAGAGTGTCAGATGGTGAGAAGTTTTAGCCCCAAAAAAATAAAAATAAATTCAACCTTTTTCTTCTCGTTTTACCCATTTCTACACTCTTCAAAACTCATCCCCATTACACTTTTTTTTTAAAAGTTTTTCTACTACCAAGTTGCACTATATTTAAATTATCAGATTTTTGCTCTTTAAATAGAATATAGTTTAGTTTATTAGTTTTTTTTTTATAAATTTAAAGTTACAAATATCCTGTATTTCGAACGGATTTTATTGAAACGTTACAAATCAAGATAACCTCGATTAAACAGAATGAAAGATACAAAGTACAAACACGTTAATTTCAAAGAGTATCAAAGTGTTGTTATAGTGTCAGTGCGAGGTTCTTAAAACGTGGTATGTGAAAACTCATTTTTGATGATTTTTCGCAGCTGGTATAGAAGAAAATGACAAAATGTAACGGCATAATCAAACATGTTATCGACTAGATTCGTCTTCTTCAAATTATAGAATCATGAATGAGTATTGTTTTTCTTGTAGTCTTAAGTTGGTTTTTCTTAAGTAATCATTCTAATTTAATATTTTATTTCGAAAAATGTATATATATTAGCATAAAAGAAATTCCAAGTAGTAAATTAAAGTGAATCAAGTAATTAATTCTCTACTTTTTACCATCTTGTACTTTTTGTTGTTTTAATGTCTTTAGTAAAAAAAAAATTATTGGAGATTCTAGAAAGAGAAAAAGTGAACAAATGAGTCAATATGTGTATGCATATCTAGTTTTGAAAATGAGTGTTGACTTTTTACCAAATAAAGGACGACAGTATCTATAGTAGGCTTGAATTCACAATGTTTTACTAAATTACCTTGTGTGGCAATGTCATAATAGCATTATACCATTGGTCAAAGGAACCTTGAAAGGAAAAATCATTTGTTTATGTATGATGTTGATATAGAACAATTAATTGTTATAATGTTTTCATCATATATCATTTAGTATTTACAATTTAATAAATGGAATGCAATGGCCCATTACTTATTTATTACATATAAAAAAAAAGATAAAGCTATGAAAGATTTGGAGCTTCAAATGTTTTGATCTTTTTCGTTTTTTGTTTGGAATGTAATTTGTATTACTCATTACTCAAAAGAAACATAAATTTTTACAAAAGACATCATACTGTATTGTATGTGGAACAAATAAGACCTATATATGCATCGTTTATTATAAACCAAACTCCATGAAACAATTTTGGTTTGAAAATGTTATGCGGCTTTTAAAAAAAAAAATGTAATTAAATGTTTGTGGTGATAGTAATAAGTAATTTCGAAAACTTTTCGTGTTGAAACTTTCTTTTTCTCAAATTTCATTCTTATTAAAACAAAAGAGGCTTGAGATTTCAATAGTAGTTTTCATAAAAATGTTCATAAACTAAACTAGTATCTATGATGAGACAAGTGAAATTATTTCTTAAGTATTTTATTTTTAGGTAACTTATTTAACTGCTAAATTAATTTTAATACTATACGAAATTGGTCGGGAAGGATGTGCTCTCTTTTGGACCAATTCCAAGATTCAACAAGTTCAGTTCACATTGGTCAAATTCCATCCTCTGAGTTATTCTGATGTCTCCATCGCTATATATTATCATGAATATTTTGATTCCACAGTTCAATTATATCATTTTTGTTTATAATTCATTTGCCCCCACACTCTTTATATACAACCCAAAGACGCGTTCAAATTTATATGAATGATTAACGAAATCTATATGGGTGTTAGAGTTTGAAGATCAAACAAAAATGAGATACAACAACTTTGACAAATAAAATAATAAAATATATCTTCGTGAGGATCAAAATTTATTTACGGCTACCGAATGGAGATTGGATTCACTTCGTTGAATATGGTGCCATTTTTCTGATTCTAACATTTTTATTTTAATCTTTTCCCCTTGATTTGATGTCTCTAGAATCATATTATGTCGATTAGAACGTCTTTTTGTTTAATTGCTAAATCACAAGAAATGATGTTTAGACAAGGCAAAAAGGTCCTACCAATTTGCTTAATACTTTGATTCTGTTGTTTTAAACCCAAAATAATGAACAGTTTTTTTTTTTTGTAAGAATTACCAACGTTCCTAATCTAACTAATTACAGAAAATGATTTGTTTTTTAAAACTTAGAGAATGTGGAGCTTTTCCCACGACGAGTTTCTCCTGCTCGCACGACACGACGTACACGCAACAATATTGGAAGGAATTGAGATCTTAAATTTGTTTCAACCCTGAGATATGACAACTTATAATATATAGACTTCAAGTTCATCTTTGAAGGTCGTATGTCATATAAAACTATGGATTTTTTTTCTTAGAACCATTTTACAACGTTGAATATGCATATGGTTTATTTCAGATACAAATGGTCAATAAATATATAGCCTTGATGTGTTCCTAAACAATTACGTACGTATGCAATAAGTAAATTAAAATAAACCTACACATTTGGTAATCACAGTAGTACAAACACTTTTTAAGATCCAAGCAACGAACCTTCACTGATCCTTGTGGAAGCCGGTCCGGACGATGTGATCCCCATTGTCTGAAACGACCGCGTGGCAGAGGAAGAGGATGATCGAGTCGCACCCGAAGCAACCAACATAGATCTTGTGCTCATACTGTTCCCTGAAAACGATACTTCGCTTATGGTCTTTGGACATGGCGGCTTCTTTATCTCCGTGATTCCTTCTAGCATTTGAACCACTTTCCCCATCGTCGGCCTCTGCAATGGCTGCTCTTGTATGCACCAGAAGCTTGTTTTAACCATCCTCCGCACTTGTTCCATGTCAACTGTTTGATCTTCGCCTAAACGTGTGTCTAGGATCGCCTCGGTGTTGCCCTTTTCAAACTCCTCGTAAGCCCAGATCGAGAATTTCTTGTGGTTCGTTTTCTCCGAGACATCAAAGTTCCTTTTTCCACTGACTATCTCTAGTAGAACCATTCCGTAGCTGTAGACATCCGATTTTGAGGTTATGGGAAGATTTGCGAGCCATTCAGGAGCTAAGTAGCCTCTTGTTCCTCTAACGCTGCTCATGTTGTATCTGTTGTCTTTTGGGTTCAAGAGTTTGGCGAGCCCAAAGTCCGAGACTTTGGCAGCGTAATTATCATCCACAAGGATGTTCTCGGGTTTAATGTCGCAGTGTACAATGCAGTCGCGGCACTCCTCGTGGAGGTACGTTATTCCCTTTGCAGTCCCAAGCGCAATGTTAAACCGATACTCCCAAGTCAAGAACTTCCCTGAATCAACAGCAAACAGGAAATTATCGAGAGATCCGTTTCTCATGAACTCATAGACGAGAAGCCTGTGTCTTCCCTGGGAGCAAAACCCGATCAGTCTGACTAGATTCAGATGGTGTGTGCTGCTAATAGTAGCAACCTCCATCCTAAACTGCTTTTCTCCTTGCTCAATTCCTTCAAGTTGCTTCACTGCAACCACGGTTCTATTAGTGAGCACGCCTTTATACACAGTGCCAAACCCTCCAGCTCCAAGCTTCTCTTTGAAACTTTTGGTGCAACGCTGCAGCTCCTTATAGGTAAACTGCACAGGTGCACCAGAAGCGTACTCAAGCAAAGTGTAGTGAGACGATAAAGTTCCAAACCGAGGATTCTTTCTGCAGCAGCACCACCAGAGACCTACCTCTACTGCAATTAAACCAAGAAGCCCACCTATTACAGCAACTGCGACAATCCACAAATGCACTTTCGAGTTGTTACCATCATCTTTCTTTGCAATCAAAAGTGTGTTAGGCACAACTGGACCACACACTTTAACATAAGAAGTACTCGGAACAGATGGCCTCTGGTACCCAGTAAAGAAGGAACCAGGTCGTTTTTGCCAACAATTGCCTGACCCATCAGACATTGAGACTGAAGCAAGACAAGCAGAGCTGCTAAGACAGTTAGCTCTGCAAGGCGAACTACCGGCAAAGAAACTCTCCGAGTTCGGATCGTTTTCATACGTAAACAACCTAGTGTGAGCCAACTCAAGCATGGTTGTGCTGCCAGAACAATCATTTAGCTCCAATTTCCTCTTACACCCCTTTCTCTTATCATCCACATCAACAAAATCAAAGTTGAGAGACGGACACAAGCAAATCGGATCAGTATCGTTGTAACTACAAATCCCAAAGTTCCCACAATATCCATAAACAAGACACTGATCAACAGCAGACCAATGATCCGTCACAGGTCCACTGTTCCCACTCGCGGAACTGTAAATTTTCAAATTCCCATCATCATCTAACTTCAAGAACCTAAACGTATCGCTATCACCGTAATCTCCACTGTAAACAGTGTCAACTCCTCCACGAAGACTGGAATCGAAGATGGACACAACTCCATTAGTCTGTAAACCTAAGCTAGGAGACGATAGATTCGAGCTAAACGATGAGTTGAGTCCATGATTCCAGTAAACCGTGTTATTGTTCCACCTAAGAGTAAGATTCCCACTTCTCTCTAACTGAAACGAGTAAGGACCAGATCGGAGAACCTTACCGATGGTGAAATTTTGCGATTGGACGATCGTGTCCGTCGGGTTATCGAAGGAAGACCAAACCGGAACGCTTCGGTTATTGAGGAGGACGAGTTCACCGGAATCTTTAATCGAACCGGAAGTAACACCGAGACGATCGGTTCTAGAATCCCAAACGGTGGCGCCGGAGCCATTGGTAAGGCGGAGAGAGCCGGAGGGGAGAAGACGAAGAGATCCTCGTGAGTCAACGGTTCCTGCTGACCAAATAGGAACGTTACCTGCGAAAGAAACGGCGGCGAGGAAGGAATCAGGTGAAGAAGATGGAACAAAGGAGACGGAGAAAGTGGAATTGGGAGATTGCCAATTCTGGTTGTTGGAACCGGAAGGGTAGATAACAGAGCCGAGAGGTATTGTAGAGAATGAGAAAGGGAAGTGAAGGAGAAGAAGAAGAAGAAGAAGAGGGAGAGGGAGAGGGAGAGGGAGAAGCTTCACCTCCATTGTTGTGATTGTGAAGCTCCGTCTCTCTCCTCTGTTATCTATCAATGAAGACTGAAAAAGACTTTTTTTTTTTTTTTTTTTTTTTTTTTTTTTATTTAAATAATTTGTTTGATTAATCTCCCAAATTGACATTTCAAAGTAAGCGTGTCTATAGTGTTGAGAATAAAATCGTGTTTTTTACCGTAACTATTAGTCAACGTGTTTGCATGGATAATAATTTTTATTATATTTCTGAAGTTAAAATAAAATATTCTTTTTTAATTTTTTTATTAAAATTAACATCAAAAAATGTTTTTTTTTGTTTTTTCTACTAAAATATAAATCTCAAATTTCTTATAAAATTGATATGCAAGTTAAATCTTACATTTGTGTCAATATATATATATACATATAGAAATTTTAAAAATTTCGACAAATGTGAGAACAGACTGTCTAACCCGTTCATCGCGTTTTTTAGATTCCGAAACTATTTTTGTAAACTTCTTCCCTCCAGTTTGGACAATCAACCTTGGAGTACTGTTTTAATTTAATATTCGGTTGACAAAAAAAAAATATGAGTGAATCTATGTTTATCATGTTTTATAATGGTTAATAACTGATTTAAAGAGTTTTTCTTAATGTCATTATAAAATTTAGTAACTACATATAAAATTATTGTGTATAAAATATTTCTCATTTCAAAGTTAAAGCAATATATATATATATATGACTATAAGTTTAGCTAACCAAAATAATTAAAAAATATTAAAATTTAACCAAAAACATTTTCTCTCGAAAGATAAATAAGTTAGTACGAGGATTGAATTAATGTAGAATTATTGGATAGTAGTTACATTTGAGTTAAATGTAGAGTTAAATGGAGTTACATGCCTTTAAAAATGAGTTAATTATAAATAAATATTTAATTTGTTATAACTTAAAATAAAAGGAATACCAAGTGCCCCAATCAAAATTCACATGATTTGGTTGTTTGTTGATATAAACTCAACACTCACACATAATTTTTCAAAATGAAAAATATTACTTTTGAAGTGACAAACTAAATTAGTTTTCTTATACATATGAACTTCAAAACAAAATAGACTTTATACATAGAGTTGATAGACTTTACAAAACAAAATAGACTTTAGAAAGAGATAATTATATTGATCTTTAAATATTATATTGATCATTATAAATTATTGAAAATGATACATGAATATGTGAGATAACTGGAGACATAATAGATTATTAGATATAGATCATTTCAATTTCATGATCTTATTGTGTGGTGGATATTGTACGAAAGTATGAAAAATAATGGCTTATAAGATGTTAATATAAAATAGACAATGAAGATAAACCTTTTGAAACATTTTAAAAAACAATATAAGATATACATATCATACAAACTCTAAACCTAAGCTTTTACAATGATATTTGATTTGATTTTTTTTCATACAACAACAATAACAAAACCAAAAAAAATAACAAAACCAAAAAAAGAGATTTGAGATATAGTGGAAGAAGATGAGTGAATGAAAGAGTGAGAAACTAAGAGAATACGATAATGAATATTTATATGAAGAGAAGTGATGAAAATTACATTTAGAGATTTAGAAAAATGAGAGTTACAATTCTGATTTATTGTTTTGTTTTAATACAATTGATTAATACAACTTAGTGGAGAACTAAAGTTAATGCATAATTTATAGGGGAAATTTATATGATTTCAGTTTTATATTATGTGAGTTAAATGTGAAGATTAATTATTTTTTAATTTGTGTTTTAATAGAAATATTTTTTTTTGTTAAATTGCATTGCCAAGTGGACCAATAATGAGAGAGTGAAAACCTTACTTTTATATATATAATTTTTGAAAGACTGCACAATAAGTTAATAACCAAATAATTAAGCACGCATCGATGACATTGCTTCTCTTAAACAATCAAGCAACCAACATCATAATCATAATGATTCTGATACAATCCTTCCCGTTTTTTTTATAATAATAATAATTTTTTAGTGGTCTGATATCCACTAGCAACCTAACATCAAACATCAACCGCAGATAACCAACAATTCAATTAACCAATAAATATCCAACAAGGAAAAATAATCCAAACCAACAAGTAAATAACAAAATCCAACATCCTACAATGTTCTATCAACTCAACTTTAGCAAACTAACAATAGCTAGACCACAATCAATCAAGCCTCTAGAACATCCTCCTCATCATCGCCTTGATTCCACGATCACATTTTGCCTTTACCTGCACTACAAACACAAATTGAGATGCATGAGTATTGTCATAAACACTCAGTGGGGCAATCCTCCTATCTACTGGGTTATACACACAAGCAACTGAGATTCCCTTGTTAAGGCAAACAAACAAACACAAACAAGACATCAAACCAGGAAAAACAAGTGTAGGATAAGATTGGAGTCGACCGACACTAGGTCGGTGTCGACCGACACTGACACCTCCATGGTGTCAACCGATACCTAACTCCAAGCTCAAATGATCTGCCTAGTGGCCACCCCAAGGTCTGGATCGTCCTCTCCGACTGACCGTCCGTCTGAGGATGATAGACTGTACTCATATGCACCTTCGTGCACATCTCTGCCTGAAACGCGCTCCAGAGCACTAAAGTGAACTTGGAATCTCTATGAGACACAATACTAGCAGGCACACCATGCAAGTTGACTATCTCTCTCACATACTTCCTAGCCAAAACCGCTGCTCCATCAGTTTTCTTGATGGATATAAAGTGTGTAGACTTAGTCATTTGATCCACAATGACCAAAATCGCATCAAACGTCCACGACACTGGCAATCCTACCACGAAATCCATCGTGATCATATCTCACTTCCACTTTGGAATGGGTAAACTCTGTAATAATCCACCAAGAACCTGATGCTCAGCCTTCACCAACAGGCAGGTGTCACACTTCACAACCAAATCGGCTACATCCTTTTTCATCCCGACCTAATGATAATATCGATTGAGGTCACGGTACATCTTCGTCGCTCCTGGATGAATAGAGAACTTACTCGAATGAGCCTCTCTCAGTATTTCCTGCCTTAGACCCTCACCCTTAGGCACAAGACCCGACCATGCACATGGATAGTTCCATTAGAAGAGACCTGATACTCAGAATCCACAGCCTTAGAGGCATTCATCAGCCCCTCATCACTCTCCTAAGCGACTTGCACCCTGCTCAACAAATCTTCTCGATCAGCTGCCTCCAAACCCAAAGGCTACTGTGAGATAGCACACAACCTCAAAGCACTAATCTCACCCACTAACGCCTCCATATCATGATCCTAAGCTGAATCCGCCCGCTTCCGACTCAAAGCATCTGCAACCAGGTTTGCTTTACCAGGATGGTAAGCTATGTACATATCATAATCCGCTACCAACTTCATCCAACGCCTTTGCGACAAATTCAGCTTAGGATGAGTGAATATGTACTTCAAGCTCTTATGATCTGTAAATACCTGAACCTTCCCGCCATACATATAAGACCTCTAAATCTTCAGGGAAAAAACCACTGCTGCCATCTCCAAATCATGGGTAGGGTAATTGGTGATACGCCCAAATTCGAGGATCACTCAGCCGAATTAGAAAGGATAGATAATCGCCAAGATGCAAGGTGCAACGAGGGAGATTTGATGGATTGAGGGGTCGCACAGCAGTTGCGGAAGGCTGCTGATATTCCCAACTCCAATCGCTGCTAGATATGTCACAATAGTCCAGCAAGAGGAGGCTGTTACTTGTATATTACACATCAAGAAACAAGAAATTGCTCTAGACAAAGAACAAAGAAATTGACTCATAAAAATGAAAAGAAAATTGATTGATTATTCTCAAATGAGATTACATGTGTTTATATCCCTGTTTTAGAAATCGCTAGGCTCTAGTCGGGCAGTCGGGATGGGCCTAGCGCCTAGCGAGAAAATCGGAGATTAAACGGGGATTAATCGGGGACTAGTTTTAGGGTTATTTTATTAAATTAATAAAATATATATATATATATATATAGTATTAAATCTATGTATAATTCTGTTTATGTTAAAATAAAAATATTAAATAAAATATAAAACTATATTATTGTCTTTAAAATTACGGTAAACACATAAAAATGTAATTTTAAATGAAAATTTATGATTTTCATTAAAAGTTTGTACATTAGTTATTGTAAAACATTATAAACTCTTAATTTAAATGTCTAAATAACAAAAAAATACGTATTTGATTTATATTTGGCTCTAAAAGTAATAATTATATACCAAATTATGCGGTTAGTAATCGGATTAGACGGTTATAATCAAATTAGACAGATATAATTGGATAATCAATGCTAGGCGGAGATTAGTCATTAATTGAGGTGGAGAGGGTGGGCCTAGCGATTTTGCGGGGTGTAATCGGTGCTAGGCGGGGATTTTTAAAACAGGGGTTTATATAGGGATAAAAAACTTGGTAACAAGGCCAAGTATTAATTGTTCTTGCAACTAAAAGAAAATAAATATAGATAGTTGAATGGAGACCCAACTCTTGAAGTTTTCCTTCCCAAGGTTTCCTTCTCAAGGTGAGTTGAATTCCATTTTCGTCATCCCTCTTTGACCACAAAATAAAGTGATTATTTTGGGCTTTCTTTGGACTTGAATTAGGCTCAAAGTGGGCTGGACTTGATAGGTATCATCTCCAATTGTTTTTCCCATGCTGTCTTTGATCATAAGCTCTTGAATAAGCCCATTTATAGCATTTCTTAGCTTCTTAGTTTTTGCTCTAGTCATTGGTCCTTCAGGTACAAGCAATGGTTCCTCCGCTACAAGCTCCTCGGGTTCAAGCTCAGCTACAAGTTCCTCAGGTTCAAGCTCAGCTACAAGCTCATCCTCATTAGCTCCATCCATGATCACATCATCCCCCTCCTCTTGAAAAGGATTTGACCTCAAATCTGGATCATCTGCCACAAAAGGAACTAAATCAGAAATATTAGAGCTTGAACTCACATTGTACTTACCTTGAAGATCAAGTTGGTAGGCATTGTCATTGATCTTCTTTTGATCTCTAAGAGTCCATCAATTCTAGGCATGAGGTTTGATTTACTTTCAGCTGGAAACCATTCTTTCCTCAAGTGAACCCACACTTGGTCTCTGAGTTTGAATACCATCTTGTGCCTTCCTTTGTTAGCTTCTTTTGCATATTGCTTTGTCTTCTCCTCAATGTTTATTCTAGCTTTCTCATGGATCTGTTTGTCAAGGCCAGCTTTCTTTTTCTCATCCAAACTAGCTCTTTCACTCAAAGGTAGAAGGGTTAGATCCAATGGAGATAAAGGATTAAAGCCATAAACGATTTGGAACGGAAAAAAAAATTAGTTGAAGAATGAACTGATTGATTGTATGCAAAATCAACATGTGGTAAACAATCTCCCCAAGTTTTAATGTTCTTTATGTTCAAAGCGCGCAAGAGATTAGACAAAGTTCAATAACTACTTCAGTTTGTCCATCAGTTTGCGGATGACAAGCAGAGGAGAATAGCAACTTAGTCCCTAGTTTAGACCAAAGTGTTTTCCAGAAGTAACTCAAAAACATTATATCCCTATCAGATGCAATTGACCTAGGCATTCCATGCAAATGAACAATTTCCTTGAAGAACAACTCAGTAACATGCAAAGCATTATCAGTTTTGTGACAAGGTATGAAATGCGCCATTTTTGAAAATCGATCAATGACCACAAAAACTGAATCTTTACCAGTCCTACTTATAGGCAAACCAATGATAAAATCCATAGAAATATCATGCCAAGGCTGACTAGGAGTAGGATGTCGATACTTTACCGTGATGTTGTTGATGGCATGACAATCTACACATGTGCCAAGAGCCATCCTTCTTAGGCACAAGGAGAACATGTACAACACATGGGCTTAGGCTCTCCCTGATGTAACCTTTTTTAAGAAGCTCTCCAATCTGTTTTTGAAGTTCCTTTGTTTCCAGCAGATTGATTCGATAAGCCGACTGGTTTGGAAGTGACGCACCTGGGACAAAGTCAATTTGGTGTTCTATACCTCTTATTGGCGGTAAACCGTTAGGGTTATCTTTTGGAAAGATATCTGAGAATTCCTGCAAAACATCTATCAAATCACTCGGGAGCTCCGGTGCAAGGTCAGAAAATCCTATTAGTGTTTCTTTATACACAAGCAAAAACAATGGCTGTTGAGAGTACAAAGATTTCCTTACTTGACTTTCTTTGACAAAGAAGTTGGAGTTCTTAGGAGATACCTCAGGTTTTGCTAGTTTAATTTCTTTGTCTCGGCTATTCTTCAACTGGACCTGGTATTGATGGACCTCCAATGGAGTTAAAAATTAACAAATACAAAAATTAACAAAATATAATTCACAAAAAACTGAATCAGCATTATTTAAGATATATTTGTTATGTTGTTATCTCATAAGTACTAATTTTACCTCATGTCATAATCAATTTTAAATGAGTGAAATTTATAAAATAAAAAAAATATATAAAGATATAGAGCATTCTCATCAAATAACTGAAAATTCATTCCGATCTTATTATATAAAGCTTGGTTCTCAAAGTTAGTAACTCACCAGATCGTGACACATGTTAGTTTTAACGATCAAAGTTTAAAGTTCAAAACTCACCAGATCCTGACATGTGTCAGTTTTAACAATTAAATATCCAAGTTAGCAACTCATCAGATCGTGACACGTGTCAATTTTAACGATCAGAAATCACATATCAGAGTTAGTAACTCATCAGATCGTCACATGTGTCAATTTTAACGATCATAAATCACAGTTTTCAAGCTTGGTAAAACGATGCATAAGATAATTGTAATCTTATTATATTAAAAAAAAATTTTGTTAATCCTATAAGGAAAAAGATCGTAAATACATCCCTCTATATAAGCAAAGAGATGATGACATATTTTTCACCAAACAAAATAATTTCGACTAGCTTTGTTTTGCTTGGTAAAATTTTCTTCTTTATTTTTTATTAACTTTTTGTTTGACACATCATTGTTTTTGAACAAGTCTAGAAGGCAATTTGTTTGTTGTCTAATCGAAGCAACTATATAAAAATATTCCTAGATATTACCACGTGTTTTCGTCGTCGTTTTTGTAACATCCGCGAACCAATTATTGGTTTTCTGGGATGGGTGTCGATCGACACCACCAACATTCTCTGGTTCGACCAGTTTGATTTAGTTATCGATTTGGACCAGTTTGGTTCAGGGAAAACCATTGAACCGAAGTTTAAAAGGGGGAAAACGACCTACGGTCGTGTTTTTGTTGTCTTACGCCGTTTGAGAGTGAGAGAAAGAGGAGAAAACAGTTTCTAAAGGTTCTTGAGAGAATTTGTGAGATTTCAAGGTGTTTTTGGTGAGATCTTGCTATGGGAGTGAGGATATAGGACCAGGAACGTGTTAGAAGTTGCTGGGAGTGTAGGATTCGTTGTTGTTGGTCCAAATCTTCCTGCAAAGAGGTGAGTGCATGAACATGACTAATCTAAGCCTTTGATTTCCTTGTTCTTGCTTGTGTGTTGTTGTTTTGTGTGTTTTCTTGCTGGGGATTGGTTGCTACAGGTTTAAAGGATCCCAAACTCCTCCAAATCATCCAATACTCAAAACCCAAGCCGGAAACATCCTTAGAGCGGATCGCGATTGCAGAGGGAGTGTCGATCGACACCACTTGGTGTCGGTCGACACCAGCAAATTGGGCATCGATCGACACTGTGGGGTAGTGTCGGTCGACACCAAGGCCAGTGTCGGTCGACACCAAGGCCAGTGTCGGTCGACACTTGGCTGGTGTCGGTCGACACCTCCCTTCCAGCGAGACGATGTTTGATTTCCTGGTTTGTATGTTTTGTTTTGTTGTTTGTTTGGAACATTGGAATCACTGTTGCTTGTGTGTATAGCCCAGTAGATGGGAGGATTGCCTCACTGAGTGTTTATCAAATACTCATGCATCTCAATATGTGTTTGTGGTGCAAGTAAAGGCAAAGTGTGATCGTGGAATCAAGGCGATGAAGAGGAGGATGTTCTAGGGACTCGATTGTATGTTGTCTGGCATTGCTAGGTTGCTAGAGTTGTGTTTTTAGGAACATTGTTAGGTTGCCGGTTTCATGTTTCCTGAAGTTTGATTATTGGTTATACTATTATTGGATATTTATTGATATTGCTATTTCCGCTGTTGTCTGTGGTTGTGGATAGGTGGCTAGTGGGTATGGGACCACTAGTTGTAGTTTATATTAGAATTATATTTATTACCTATTAGTTAAAAAAAAAAAACGGGTCGGGTCGTTTCAGTTTGGTATCAGAGCCCTTACGATTCTAGGTTTGGGTTCACTAGGTTTCTATTGTGATGTTTGGGATTACATCTCTTGATTGATTATGTGAGTTATTCAATTGTGTGTGGCATTGAGTCCTAGAACATCCTCTTCGAGCCTACTGTGTGATTCCATGGTGAGTTTATGTTTCTGTGATATGTATAATTGTGTGCTTAGCCTTCTGTTCATGGTAGTGCAGATGGTTAGAGGTGGTGCTGTTGCTGATCGTGGTCGTGGACGCGGACGTGGTCATGGACGCGGAATTGGTCGTGGTAGGGGGAGAGCCCTAGTGGTTAGTGAGACCGAGGACCAGAGTGTGACAGCAGCGGCTGTTGGCGAGTCGCAGGGTATCCAGGGGGATTCCGTGAGTGTGGCCGGAGGGGGCGGTGTTGATGTTCCAGTAGCCGGTGATGTTAGGGCCCCAGGTGCGGGTGTCCCAGTGGTTGGAGTCCCGGGTGTCGACCTTGCGGGTTCGCTGGCACAGTTGTTATAGCGGTTGCCGCTAGTGGCACCGACTCCGGCTCAGGTAGTGCCACCAGTTGTGGCGGAGGAGCAGCAACCAGTGGCTGCAGATGTGGGGGTCCATTCTCGTTATATCAGCATGCTGACAGAGATGGGTCGTATTCGTACCGAGCGGTTTTTGGGAGGTACAGATCCTACCGCTGCGGAGGTGTGGAGGATGAGTGTGGAACGTAACTTCCATACTCTGAGATGTCCTGGAAAGTTTTGGGTGGACATTGGGGTCCACTGTTTGACTGGTGATGCCCAGTTGTGGTGGAGTTCTTGTGGCAGCCAGGAGAGTGCAGAGGGAGATGTCTTGGGCTGACTTCGTTTTGGAGTTCAACCGCAAGTATTTCGCTAGAGAGGCACTGGATAGGTTGGAGGTGAAGTTCCTTCAGCTAGCTCAGGGAACCCGGTCAGTGCGGGAGCTTGACTTGGAGTTCAGTCGACTTCTGAAGTATGGGGGTCGGGAAATGGAGTCTGAGAAGGCTCAGATCCGAAAGTTTTTGAGGGCCCTACATGACGATTTGAGGGTTCACTGTAGAGGGCGGAGTTATGCTACGCGTGCAGAGCTGGTTGAGACTGCAGCAGGGATTGACGAGGACATCCGGGCACAGTCAGTGGTGGTTAGTCCAGCAGTTCAGCCTAGTAGGGCTCAACAGCAGGGTGGTTCTAGCAGGGGCGGTAAGCCTGCGCAGGGAACCAAGAGGAGGTGGGAGGTTACGCAGAGGCCGAGTGGTGCGAGTTGCTTCGGTTGTGGGAGCAAGGATCACCGGATTGCTAGTTGTCCCAAGAGGAGTGCTCCGACGGCAGGGGTTCGTGTGTGCTATCATTTCAGGGAGCCGGGGCATATCAGGCCCATGTGTCCCAAGTTGCAGCTGGTGGCAGTGGCGGTGTTGTAGCAGGTGCAGCCTGGAGGGCAGCAGGTGGCACGGATTGAGCAGGCGCCACGGGCTTACACGACTATAGAGACTGGTGGAACCAGTGCTGGGGCGATCACAGGTATAATTTCTGGTACTTAATCTTTGTGAATTCTTAGTAAGTTCATATTTTATGTTTCCCTGTGATAAAGTGTTAGGTTCTCAACACATGAGGTTTGTGTTAGGACCTTGTTGGTGGGCGGGTTTAAGTCCCATGTTATGTTTGATTCTGGAGCTTCTCATAGCTTCATTACTCCGGAGTGTGCAGAGAGCGCGGGGATCAAAGGGGATCCCGGGGAACATACAGGAGATGTCAGAGTTGCGGGAGGCAAGTTCCTGAGAGTTATTGGACGAGTCAGAGGAATTGATATTCAGATCGCAGGGGAGTCGTGGCCAGCGGATTTGCTTATCAGTCCAGTGGAGTTGTATGATGTTATTCTCGGGATGGATTGGTTGAATCGGCACATGATGTATTTGGATTGCTATCGGGGTAGAGTGGAGTTTGAGCGTCCAGGAGGGAAGTTGGTTTTTCAGGGTATTAGACCGACTTCGGTGAGTCTCGTGATCTCGGCCATTCAGGCTGG
>NC_025698.1:19291133-19294867 GCF_000633955.1 Camelina sativa | reverse complement strand
AGGGTTCACTGTAGAGGGCGGAGTTATGCTACGCGTGCAGAGCTGGTTGAGACTGCAGCAGGGATTGACGAGGACATCCGGGCACAGTCAGTGGTGGTTAGTCCAGCAGTTCAGCCTAGTAGGGCTCAACAGCAGGGTGGTTCTAGCAGGGGCGGTAAGCCTGCGCAGGGAACCAAGAGGAGGTGGGAGGTTACGCAGAGGCCGAGTGGTGCGAGTTGCTTCGGTTGTGGGAGCAAGGATCACCGGATTGCTAGTTGTCCCAAGAGGAGTGCTCCGACGGCAGGGGTTCGTGTGTGCTATCATTTCAGGGAGCCGGGGCATATCAGGCCCATGTGTCCCAAGTTGCAGCTGGTGGCAGTGGCGGTGTTGTAGCAGGTGCAGCCTGGAGGGCAGCAGGTGGCACGGATTGAGCAGGCGCCACGGGCTTACACGACTATAGAGACTGGTGGAACCAGTGCTGGGGCGATCACAGGTATAATTTCTGGTACTTAATCTTTGTGAATTCTTAGTAAGTTCATATTTTATGTTTCCCTGTGATAAAGTGTTAGGTTCTCAACACATGAGGTTTGTGTTAGGACCTTGTTGGTGGGCGGGTTTAAGTCCCATGTTATGTTTGATTCTGGAGCTTCTCATAGCTTCATTACTCCGGAGTGTGCAGAGAGCGCGGGGATCAAAGGGGATCCCGGGGAACATACAGGAGATGTCAGAGTTGCGGGAGGCAAGTTCCTGAGAGTTATTGGACGAGTCAGAGGAATTGATATTCAGATCGCAGGGGAGTCGTGGCCAGCGGATTTGCTTATCAGTCCAGTGGAGTTGTATGATGTTATTCTCGGGATGGATTGGTTGAATCGGCACATGATGTATTTGGATTGCTATCGGGGTAGAGTGGAGTTTGAGCGTCCAGGAGGGAAGTTGGTTTTTCAGGGTATTAGACCGACTTCGGTGAGTCTCGTGATCTCGGCCATTCAGGCTGGGAAGATGATCGAGAAGGACCGTGAGGCTTATTTGGTTACCATATCTATGCCAGATTCAGTGGGGAAGTCTACGGTTAGCGGTATTCCAGTTGTAGAGGAGTTTGAGGATGTGTTCCAGTCGTTGCAGGGGTTACCACCATCTTGGTCTGATCCTTTCACGATTGAACTGGAACCAGGGACGATGCCGTTATCCAAGGCTCCTTACAGAATGGCTCCAGCAGAGATGGCAGAGCTGAAGAAGCAGCTAGAGGATTTGTTGAGTAAGGGATTCATCCGTCCTAGTGTATCACCGTTGGGAGCACCGGTGTTGTTCGTCAAGAACAAGTACCCTCTTCCCATGATTGATGAGTCGTTGGATCAGTTAAGGGTTGCTACTTGGTTCTCTAAGGTAGATCTAGCGTCTGGTTATCATCAGGTACCAATAGATGAGGCAGATGTGAGGAAGACTGCATTTAGGACGAGGTACGGGCACTATGAGTTTGTGGTGATGTCTTTCGGGTTGACTAACGCACCAACAACGTTTATGAGATTGATGAACAGTGTGTTTCAGGAGTTTCTGGATGTATCTGTCATCATTTTCATCGACGATATCCTGTTTTATTCTAAGAGTCCTGAGGAGCATGCAATGCATTTGAGGGCAGTTATGGAGAAGCTGCGGGAGCAGAAGTTGTTTGCTAAGTTGAGCAAGTGCAGTTTTTGGCAGCGCGAGATGGGCTTTCTGGGTCATATTGTGTCTGCATACAGGGTTTCTGTAGATCCGGAGAAGATTCAGGCTATCAGAGATTGGCCTAGACCGCATAATGCCACAGAGGTCAGGAGTTTTCTTGGATTGGCAGGATAATACAGGAGGTTTGTGCTGGGGTTTGCGAGCAGAGCGCGTCCTATGACTAAGTTGACAGGGAAGGATGTTCCTTTTGTTTGGTGAGAGGAGTGTGAGGAAGGCTTTGCAAGCCTGAAGGAGATGTTGACTACTGCGCCAGTGTTGGCTTTGCCTGAGCAGGGAGAACCCTATGTGGTTTATACAGATGCATCTAGAGTTGGTTTGGGGTGTGTTCTGATGCAGCATGGGAAGGTGATTGCCTACGCTTCGCGGCAGTTGCGGAAGCATGAAGGCAACTATCCTACTCATGACTTGGAGATGGGTGCTGTAGTTTTTGCCCTGAAGATTTGGAGATCTTATCTTTATGGTGCAAAGGTACATGTGTTTACAGATCATAAGAGTCTGAAGTATATATTCACTCAGCCTGAGCTGAATTTGAGGCAGAGGCGGTGGATGGAGCTTGTGGCAGACTATGATTTGGAGATAGCCTATAATCCTGGTAAGGCTAACTTGGTTGCAGATGCTCTGAGTCGGAAGAGGGTATCTTCGGCTCAGGAGCAAGAGATGGAGTCTCTGGTAGGAGAGATCGGTGCGTTGAGTTTGTGTGCTGTATCTCAAGAACCGTTGGGTTTGGAGGCGGTTGATAGAGCAGATCTTCTTAGCAGAGTGCGGTTGGCTCCGGAGGGGGATTTGGGGCTGGTGAATGCCTCAAAGGACGTTGATTCAGAGTATCAGGTCTCGGATAATGGTACTATCTTGGTGCACGGTCGGATTTGTGTGCCCAAGGATGAGGAGTTGAGGCAGGAGATCCTGAGAGAGGCTCATGGGAGCAAGTTTTCTGTTCATCCAGGAGCGACTAAGATGTACCGTGATCTCAAGAGGTACTATCATTGGGTCGGGATGAAGAAAGATGTAGCTAGTTGGGTCGCGAGGTGCGATGTGTGCCAGCTAGTGAAGGCTGAGCATTAGGTTCCATGAGGGTTACTGAAGAGTCTTCCCTCAGAGTGGAAGTGGGATATGATTACTATGGACTTCGTGGTAGGTTTGCCAGTGTCCAGGACGTTTGATGCTATTTGGGTCATTGTGGACCGGTTGACTAAGTCGGCACATTTCCTGGCCATTAAGAAGACTGATGGAGCAATGGTCTTGGCTAAGAAGTATGTGAAGGAGATAGTCAGGTTGCATGGGGTGCCAGCGAGCATCGTGTCTGATAGGGATTCTAAGTTCACTTCGGTGTTCTGGAGAGCGTTTCAGGCAGAGATGGGCACTAAGGTGCATATGAGTACAACTTATCATCTCCAAACAGATGGACAATCAGAGAGGAGGATTCAGACGCTGGAGGATTTGCTGAGGATGTGTGTGTTGGATTGGGGAGGCCATTGGGCAGATCACTTGAGCTTGGTAGAGTTTGCTTACAACAACAATTATCAGGCAAGTATTAAAATGGCTCCCTATGAGGCTTTGTATGGGAGGCCGTGTCGTACACCGTTATGCTGGACTTAGGTGGGGGAGAGGAGCATTTACGGGGCAGATTTTGTTCAGGAGACCTCAGAGAAGATCTGGGTTCTCAAGCTGAACATGAAGGAGGCTCAGGATCGGCAGAGGAGTTATGCCGATAGGAGGAGGAGAGATCTTGAGTTTCAGGTAGGAGACAGAGTGTACCTCAAGATGACCATGTTGCAGGGTCCGAACAGGTCATTGACTGAGACTAAGTTGAGTCCGAGTTATATGGGTCCGTTCAGAGTGATTGAGCGTGTCGGACCAGTGGCTTATAGACTGGAGTTACCTGAGGTTATGCGTGCATTCCATAAGGTTTTCCATGTTTCTATGTTGAGGAAGTGTCTCCGTGAGGATGATCAGTTGTTAGCTAAGATTCCTGAGGATCTTCAGCCTAACATGACTTTGGAGGCGAGACCAGTGAGGGTTCTCGAGAGGAGAAT
>NC_025698.1:19248078-19289655 GCF_000633955.1 Camelina sativa | reverse complement strand
AGGAGCAGACTTGGGAGCCTGAGGCGAGGATGAAGGCAAGGTTTAAGAAGTGGTATGAGAAGCAAGCCGCGACTTGAGCTTGTCTAGCCTGGTCCCATCTGTAATTCGTGGCTGGAGCGGGAATGGAGTATTCCATCCCATCTCTCTTGTTTACTTGGTCGCTTGGGGTGATTGGTTGTGCGATTAAGTAACAAGATGAGGTGGTGCTCGGGGTACAAAGTTTCCGTGAGGCGAGGTTTTTGGAGGAAAGTTTCCTGAAATAGAAGTTTCCTAAAGTGGAAAGTGGTAAAAGTGGAAAGTTTTATGTGAGTTAAAATTTGTCCATTTAAGTGGAGAGAGCCTTGGAGGGGCTTATGTGGCCTTAGTGGCAGACTTTTTAGTCATTGTGTGGCCTTAGTGACGGTCTTTTGAGAAATTGTGTGGCCTTTGTGGCGGGCTGTTTAGCCATATGTGTGGTCTTTGTGACGGTCCTTCAGGACAGATGGTCTTTGTGACGGTCCTTCGGGACAGATGGTCTTTGTGACGGTCCTTCGGGACAGATGGTCTTTGTGACGGTCCTGTTTAGGACATTTGTTTGGTCTTTGTGACGGTCCTGTTTAGGACATTTGTTTGGTCTTTGTGACGGTCCTGTTTAGGATATTTGTTTGGTCTTTGTGGCGGTCCTGTTGAGGACATTTGTTTGGCCCTTGTGGCAGTGAGATGATCCATGTGAGGTCATGAGGTATTCCAGTGAGGGGATATGTGGTTGGTAGGGCATTGAGATGTCTTACGCGAACTACGGAAAGGGATCCTGGATAGGGATAGGACTCAGATGTGTTCAGAATTGTTTGCTCTCGACTCTTGGGGGACTTAGGTTCTCCTAGTACTGCCATATTCTGAGACTTTGTGGCTTGGGAGTATGGCTGGTATATCGACTTCGGATGACGATCTGGGGGCGCGCTGTAGGGTGGCAACCCGAGAGACGAGTATTGGACTTCCTTATATATTATGGCATGCAGGCTTGGGCCTGATGAGGAGCCAATATTATGGCATGCAGGTTTCGGTCTGATGAGGAGCCAATAAAACTCAAGGTATAGGCCTCTGAGTAAAGGAAAGTCCAAAAGTCGAGAGCAAATAATGCTTGGAGCGTGAGTCTATCGCCTAGAGGTGACCTTTCGTAGTTCGGTCGGAGGGGTGCCGGCTGTGGAGACGGTTGCACGGGAGTCCTTGGCTGATGGTTATTCGAGATTCGGGGACGAATCTATATTGGTGGGAGAGAATTGTAACATCCGCGAACCAATTGTTGGTTTTCTTGGATGGGTGTCGATCGACACCATGGTGATGTCGGTCGACACCAACATTCTCTAGTTCGACCAGTTCGATTTAATTGTCGATTTGGACCGGTTTGGTTTAGGGAAAACCATTGAACCAAGGTTTAAAAGGCGGAAAACGACCTAGGGTCGTGTTTTTGTTGTCTTACGCCATTTGAGAGTGAGAGAAAGAGGAGAAAACAGTTTCTAAAGGTTCTTGAGAGAGTTTGTGAGATTTCAAGGTGTTTTTGGTGAGATCTTGTTGTGGGAGTGAGGATCTAGGGCCAGGAACGTGTTAGAAGGTTGCTGGGAGTGTAGGATTCGTTGCTGTTGGTCCAAATCGTCCTGCAAAGAGGTGAGTGCATGACCATGGCTAATCTAAGCCTTTGATTTCCTTGTTCTTGCTTGTGTGTTGTTGTTTTGTGTGTTTTCTTGCTTGGGATTGGTTGCTACAGGTTTCTAAGGATGTTTCCGGTTTGGGTTTTGAGTATTGGGTGATTTGGAGGAGTTTGGGAGCGAGATTCGACTCTCGGCTTCGAGCGGATCGCGATTGCAGAGGGAGTGTCGATTGACACCACTTGGTGTCAGTCGACACCACTTGGTGTCTGTCGACACCAGCAAATTGGGCATCGATCGACTCTGTGGGGTAGTGTCGGTCGACACCAAGGCCAGTGTCGGTCGACACCTCCCTTCCAGCGAGACGATGGCTGATTTCCTGGTTTGTATGTTTTGTTTTGTTGTTTGTTTGGAACATTGGAATCACTGTTGCTTGTGTGTATAGCCCAGTAGATGGGAAGATTGCCTCACTAAGTGTTTATCAAATACTCATGCATCTCAATATGTGTTTGTGGTGCAGGTAAATGCAAAGTCTGATCGTGGAATCAAGGCGATGAAGAGGAGGATGTTCTAGGGACTCGATTGTATGTTGTCTGGCATTGTTAGGTTGCTAGAGTTGGGTTTTTAGGAACATTGTTAGGTTGTCGGTTTCATGTTTTCTGAAGTTTGATTATTGGTTATACTATTATTGGATATTTATTGATATTGCTATTTCCGCTGTTGTCTGTGGTTGTGGATAGGTGACTAGTGGGTATGGGACCACTAGTTGTAATTTATATTAGATTTATATTTATTACCTATTAGTTAAAAAAAAAAACGGGTCGAGTCGTTTCAGTTTATTTGAATATTTTTTTTGTTTCTCCATTTGACTTTGAAGTGTTAACAAATTTTCTTATGCATAATAACTAAGGTTTTTGGGAATAACAAATTTCTCACAATGTTATTTTTATTTCTATTAATTTGCAGGACATGTATCATAAAAAAAGATGAATACACAAATGCAAGATAACAACAGAGATTATATAACATTAGATCAACTAAACAGAAAATGTTATATCGTCGAACGATAGTACGTCTTACAAGAAAGTGGGAAGCAAGAAATTTCTAAAAAAACAATGAGCTCATTGGAATAATTTTCTCATAAAATAGAAAAGAAATTAAGAAAAATATACAGAAAATTAATAATTCTAAAAATGTAAATACTCACTTCTATATAAACATATATCGTCTCATATTATTCATCTAACAAAATAATTAATTCAAATGTATTACTTTCAACTTTGTTTTATTGGTCAAACTTTTTAAATATGAAGACAAATTTTCTTTATTTTTTTTAAAATCAAAATATACTCATACTTTCTACTTTTTCAGTTTGGAATAGGTAAGATTAATATGTTGACCCAAAAAAATGGAAAATTAATATATGCATCTTCTTTTTCTAATACTGTATTTTAAAATTTATTGTAGTTATTTTAGATTGTTTTATTCAATTTATATTTTCATCTTTGAAATGTTTGAGATTGATATATTATCGTGCTTATATTTTTTTTTACTATTTCATTAATTATGTCAAATTAATTTTCTTCTAATTTCTCAATCTTGATTGGTTGGTCATAGACCTTTTTTTTTGTGCAAACAAAATTGGTACCATTCATTCAATCTCAAAAGGAGATAAAAATGAGAAGGTCATCAACCTAATGGTTGGATAAAATAGGCTAATCAAACACAAACCGACAACAAACATAGATAGATTAAAAAAACATAAATCGTTATTGATAGATCCATAGGAGCTTGAAGACAGAGGCTACATCACGGTGTGTCAAAGAAACTTTCATGAATACATTGAAAAATTTAACATTAGTCACTATCAAAAGATTTTGTGATGTTGGAAAAGGGACTTTAGTTTCATTGGTTGCTGGAGCAAGCCACTTTGAGATAGCTAAAAGACGTGAACATGTTCTCTCCACACATGAGGAGGGCAGAGCCGAGATTCTCTCTATGGTAGAGAAGGTTGGACAAAAGGTTATCTCCCCAAGGGAGGAAGGTGGGAGAGGCTAGATGCAAGGTTATTCCCCCAAGGGAGGAAGGCGGAGCGAAGGTTCTCTCCATAGTGGAGGAGGTTGGACGCAAGGTTCTCTCCATAAGGGAGGGGGGCAGAACTGAAGATCTCTCTATGGCTAGTCATACACTTTTGTGATGTAATTTATTTTTTATTCAAAATATTTTTTGAGCCAATAATTTTAGTGATTAAACATTTATGCAAAAGTGAAAGTAAAGAGATATATAATAGTTGGCTTAATTTGTTCATATAGACATTTTCTAGGTGGTGGTAAATTATATATTGGTAACATACAAAATATCTAAGTGTAAAAAATACACTTTCAATGGTAACATATTAATATTCGGAAAAAAATTAATCTAAAATAAAAAATAAATTTAATCGTTAGACATTCAATTTAGTAATACATTTAACTATCTCTTTCATCCTAAAACCATAATTCACTTCTTCATGAATTAGAGTTAAAATTTTAATAACAAAATTAATATGAGCATCATATGAAATAATATATATTGTTTAGTATTTCAAATTTAACAATAAAAATAATCAGTAAAAAATTAGTTAACATCCACAAAATTTCTGTAAATCCAAAATATCCAAAATATTCTTCTTCTTTTTTTTTTGGACAAACAAATATTATTATTCTATATGTCATAATTTTATAAGTAATACTATTGTCAATTTTCATCAATTAACCAAAAATTCATTCTTACAAACTCATTTTTCTAATTTTTTCCGAGGTTTTTCATATTACTACATGCACTAAAATCTTTAAAATAAAACATGTAAAACTAAACCAATACACATCATGTATTGAATTTTTTTTTAAGTTCATTATTCTTTCAAGGTTTTGTGTACTTACTTAGAATAAAAATATATATTACAACGATAAATAAAATTAATATCCGACTAAAATTATGTTAAATAACTTATGTTATTCTTTTTAACTTTGTTATTCATTATTTATTGATTAATATACAAGCTTAATAAAATATTTTTTTTGCTTACACATGCCAAATTTTATTGAAAACACACGTAAAATACAATGAGCATACAATGAAAAATATATTGATTTTGTTACTTTTTCTTTTTGATTTAGAAATGTATTTTTTTATAATATAAACATGTAAAATCCTTTAAATATAATTAGCTATCCTACCACTTTATAAAAAGAAAAGAAATTTGTTTGACATGTGTCAACATCTAATCAATATATTTGACATATGTCACGATCTTGTTAATGAGTAAATTTGTAATCAAGCTTTATATAATAAGATAATGATAACTCCTCTAATTTAATTATTTTAAAGATGTAACTTTAACCACTTCTTAATTCTTATCCTATTAATAACCATTCTCAAATTCTTAATATTTTCTTTATTTTTTTATTCTTTTTTTTTGTATGGGTTGAAAACTTAGTTAAGATATCATTGCAAGATTTTGATAGAAGCAGATAAAAGGCTTAATAATATTTACTTAAGTTTTAACTTAAGCAATGTTTATTATGAAAGTAAATCGAAGTTGCTTTAGCTTAATTCTTTGGTTAATGTCTATATATTATGTCTGAGATAGTTAGCGACGCTAGGACTAGTCGAGTGCGACCTAAATGGATCGAGGATACTCTCTGGAAAAAATGGTTGCGCAGTGGGATACTGAAGAAACAAATGAAAGGAGTCGAATCTATTCCAATGCTCTTATGTCAGACCATAATGGTCTCGGTCCTCACATGCACTTATTTGGGCCAACATCGTATCAACAAGTCAAACAAGGCTTGGTGAGTAACTTATGAAACTTGGGAAACTTGGGAGACCGGTGAGTCTTGGTGAGGTTTTCAAAGAGACACATACAAAGCCAGATGGTACGTATGTCGATCGAACGGCCGAGAAGATCATTACAACTTATGAGAAAAACTTACAAGCTAAGATATCTGAGATCGAGTCAGATCCTTCATGAGCTTAGGAGCTCACATCAGAAGATTAAACGACCATCTTTTTTCAGGTAAACTTACATTTTTCACAATCTATGTTTAAAGAGTCTTTGACTTTCATATTCTCTATTTACAGTTTCACTTTTTCATTTCTCAGTCCATTGAGAAGGATTCACGAGGTAATATTTTTGGACTTTGAAGCCTCAAGGATCATCTTCAGGATCTTCTCAATGGCAAGAGCTATCAACGAGGAGAGTCATCATCGTTTGTAGTATTGCAAGAGCAAAGGAAAGAAGCTCATCATACAATTGAAGAACAAGTTGCCTATAATACAAAACGTGATGCTGAGATTGCTGCTCGTGAAGCAGAACATTCCAAAGTTGTGGCTGAGCAACAAAAGAAGATAGAGCACTTGGAAAAGTACTTTTGCAAAACTGATCCGGCCTTTGTCAAATTCCATGAGTCTGAATCAAGTGATGCATCCATCGACCCTCCAACATAAAGAGCATCTCCTTCTTAGTTTACTTCTTAGGCTACTTATCTATATTTCTTAACTTTAATGAACTTGACACTTTGGGATGATGTGTTGTTCCTTGTCACTTGAGAGAATCATAGTTTTAGATTGATCATTTTGGTTCTCTCTTTTGGTTATACTTTTTGTTATAGCTAATGTGGTGTACTTATTACAATTATGGTTAACTTTTGGTTATTAAAAATGTGATTTTAGGTTTTAATATGATTAATTCGAATTATAAAACAAAACAAAAAAAAAGATTATGGTGTTTAATCACTATAGTCGTCAAACCAGTCATTAAATCTGGTTTTAAATAGTCGCCATAGAGTCGCCAAATAGTTGTCTAATAGTCGTCACGTAGTAGCCATGCAAAAACCAATCATAAAATCTAGCTTTAAAATAGTCGCTATATAGTCGCCACATAGTTGCCTAATAGTCGTTACGTAGTAGCTACATAGTCACAAAATTTAACGTCTAAATCACAATTATTCTCAAACTAATCTCTTTCACATCCCAGTAATCGTTAAATTTTCATTAAATAGTCGTAAACGTTATCGACTACCTTACGACTACTCGTAAACTACGCCTGTTAACATTTTATTAATTGTAAAATTGTCATCAAATAGTCGTAAATATTTACGACTACATTACGACTATGTTTACGACTACGTACGTTAGTCGTAACATAGTCGCTATATAGCGACTATTTTACGACTGAATTTCTTACCGACTAACGATTTATGACAACAGTCATTAGTCGTAACGTAGTCGGTAAATGTGGCTTAGCAACTATTTAACGACTATTAGTGCAGTCATAAATTGCCTGTCTTCTTGTAGTGTGAAAAGAAAAACATAAACTGACTTCCTAAAGATATTTTAGGAATAATTGAGTTTAGAAATATTGGGAGAGATAATTTAGGAACTTAATTGATTTTATTTAGTTATTGTGATCGATTAGGATTATTCAATTAGTGTGATCGATTTTGATTTTCCATATTTAACTTAATGTTATTTTGTGCAAATATGTATGGATCAGTTTTGTAAATATGTTTTTAAATAAGTTAAACTTAAAGGGTAGAACCCAAAATATACTTTAAAAATGTATATATAGATTCATGTATGTTTGTTTTGTTCTTAGAAATATGGACTGTTTTTTTTTTTTTTTGTTCAAAAGAAATATGGACTGTTTAAACAAACTTTTTGTAATATAATCATCAGATTAATTTTTTTGACTCTCTTTTTCATTCATCAAAATTGTAATGCATTTTTTAAGAGAAATACCCCAAAATAGCACTAAAATAAGTTTTATGGACAATTATAGCACACATTCCATAAATTTCCAAAAATAGCACTACTTAACACATTAAAATATTTAAAATTAATTTTTAGAATTTTTTTTTTTAGGTTTGGATTATCAATTTCACATTTAGGGTATATAGTTTTGAGGGGTAGGGTTTAGTATTTTGAATTTAGGATTTTATTTTGAAAAACTAATTAGTGCTATTTTTGGAATTTTAGAGATGTTGTGCTAAGTTTGGAATAAAAACTTATTTTGGTGCTATTTTTGAGAATCTCCTTTTTTTTAATAAGAATCATCATTTTAACCCTTAAATAGTTTAGGTTATATGATAGTTTATATGAAAAACATAAATTAAATATATGAATATCATAGTAAATATTCACTGTTATCATTACTAATATGTTGTTTACTGTCAAATGCTCAAAAATGCAAATGAAAACTATTATCAAAGTTCAACAATAAAAAATGAAGAAATTCAAGAGATATGTATGTACAGTCTAATTATGTTTGAATAAGTGATGTATTTTGGTATTGTATGATTTGAATTAAAAAAAAAAGTGTCAAAAATGCTATTGAAAGTGAAATTTATTTGTTATGCTTCTTTTTTTTTATAATTATTAAATAAGTTTAAATTAATTATCATAACATAGTATACAACAACCGGTATATCACCTAGTTTAACTTATATAATATGCTTACATTGTGACAAACAAGAAACAACAAAACCCTTGAATATCACAAAATAAGGAAACACAAGGGTAAAAAAAAGATTAAAATGCAGAATGCAGTAACCAAGTAGTACACCTGAGAGAGATAAATGACTAAAAATGAGTGGGGGAATATAGGGGAGTCAGAACAAGAACATCTGTATAATGTCTGATCCGCTAAAACTGTAACAGAAACAAGAATAAGGGTCATTGTGTCCACAGGACAATGCAAAACAAAGACGAATGAAAAGAGATGCAAAAGAAATAAGAAGAAAAAGCTATTAATTAATAGTAGTGTTCAAGAAAGCGGTCTAGGCGGTCGCCTAGGCGCCGTCTAGGTGCTAGGCGCTCAGCAGACGCCTAGATGACTGCCTAACCCGCTTAAAATTACATACATTTTATTTTAATATTTATTTTTGATTTTTAAATTACATATAATTAAATTATTATATTTTATATCTATATACATACTTATAAATATTTATATGTTGTTAATATAACTTAAATAAATGTATTTTTCTTACCATTGTTTATAATTTATAAATTTTTTATTTTTATAACATATATTTTAATATAATTATATATATAATGTTTTATGTTGTAAACGCCTAAACCGCCTAAAAACCGTCTAGGCCCCGACTAAGCGTTCTAGGCACTAGGCGTTGGGTCACCGCCCAGATTCCGCCTAGCGCTTTCTTGAATACTGATTAATAGTGAGTCTTCTTGTTCGCGAGTGCTTGTTGGTTCGCCTCCTCTTCTTCTCTTTCCTTTTTGAATCCTGCAAGTTGGTTGAGATGTGCTAAACTTGGAACAAAAGAGCCACAACACACAAGTGGGCAAGAAGCCGCATATTCGCTGAAGTTGAGAGATGCTCCTTGATTCACAGTTTCGCCAAGACACACTTTTTTAACGTACCCATCATCTCCAATGATGTAAGCTGCATCCTTATAGCGGGTCATTTCGGATTCGTCAAAGTGAAAAACCACGGCGACTTTCTTCTCCTCGTCTATGAAGAAACTGCCACCGTCATAGTGAAACTGAAAACCAGAACCATAGTGTTTGTTCATATCAACTTTTAAGAAAGGGTTCCACGACAGAGCATTGGGCTCAATCATAGTTGTAACCCAAATCTCCACCTCTGATCTATCCACGCTCTGATATAATGCAGCGAGTTTCTCGTCTCTAAGAGAAGATAGAGCTCCAACATCGAAACGAAAATGCTGAAACGGGAGAGGAAGAGACTGTCCGAAGCTCTCCGTTGTAAAATCAAAACAGAGTATATAGTCTGCCGGCTCTGGTATCTCTCCATCCTCTTCAAATATTATTTTGTCCTTAGCAATAAAGTATGTGTTTCCCTTCAAAGACGCACCGCGTTGATAAGAATCTATATCCCAGTGGGGAGCGATATCAAGAACCCTCCATGGATTAGAGCTAAAATCATAGATTTCGTACCCAAAAACGTAATTCCTGTATATTTCATGATCATCCATGTCGATGTCATGATCATCCAAAAACCTCAAGATTTTGTGGAGTGAATCGTCGGGGGAGGAGACGGGGATTATTGCTGCATAGTTGGGTGCCCCGGTAGTTCTAATCGTGATAGAAAGGATCATTATGAATTGCTTGCTATGGAATTGTCGGGGGGAAAATAAACCCAATTTTCGGAGATAGGTAAGATACATTTTGAAGCGTTTTCCCACAGATTTGATGGCCTTGTTTGAGACTCATGCTGGAGGAAGTAAGACAGATTGGATATGTCGGGGGTTGGGATTTGAGAACACGTTTCAGATAGATGCAGTTGGCCAGAGTTGAGGATTGTGGTTACTGTGGAAGTCTGTTGTTGGTGAGGTCAAAGTAGTAGATTCTTCGGAACAGTTTATTCAGGTTAAAATTGTTAATGGCTTGGAGGTTTTTAATCTGGTTGTGATATATGTGGCTCCAACTGTTAGTCGCCAAAGTGAATTATGGGCTAAGTTGAAAGAGGTTATTAGTGGAATCTCTGGTCCGCTGATGATTGTGGGAGATTTCAATACGATAGTGCGGGTAGACGAGAGAACGGGTGGGAATGGTCGGCTCTCAGCAGATTCGTTGGCTTTCAGAGAACGGATCAACGATCTATCTTTAATTGATTTGGGGTTTCATGGGAATCAGTTTACGTGGAGGCGAGGGTTTGATGCTAAGCATTTGGACCGGGTGTTGTGTTGTGCGCAAACCAGGTTACAATGGCAGGAAGCAACAGTAAAGCACCTCCCTTTTCTAGCTTCAGATCATGCGCCTCTGTATGTGCAACTTCCGCCAGAGGTTAAGTTGGATCCCCGACGAATAAATTTTTGCTTTGAGGCGGCATAGCTCACACATTCTAGTTTTAAAGAGCTTGTGTCCACATCCTGGAATGGTTAGCTAAAAACTCCTTAAGCACTCTTGGAGTTACGGTCAGTTTTAAGAAAATGGAATAAGGAGGTTTTTGGAGATGTTCAGAGGCGTAAAGAACAGCTAATGGGGTAGATTAATGCTGTTCAGGATTTGTTGGACATTAATCAGACATATGCGCTTCTTGCTAAGGAGACTGAACTCATGAAAGAGTTTGATGTTGTTCTGGAACAGGAGGAGTTGTTTTGGTTTCAAAAATCAAGAGAGAAATGGATAAACATGGGAGATAGGAACTCAAGGTTTTTCCATACTTCCACGATTATTCGGCGAAGGAGAAATCATATTGACAGCTTGAAAGATGATGAAGGCAAGTGGATTTCTGATCCACAGGTTTTAGAGAAGCTTGCGATTGAATTTTTCACACGTTTGTACTCTGTGAATGATGTTGATGCGGTAGTAGATTGTTTGCCAAGCGTTGGTTTTCCAAGGCTCACTCAGGAAGATTGTTTGTGGTTGAGTAAATCAATCACAACTGAGGATATTGAGAAGGCGGTTCAGAGCATGGGGAGTTTTAAATCTCCTGGACCAGACGGTTACCAACCTAAATTTTATCATAAATGCTGGGATATTTTTGGAGATTCAGTGGTGAGGTTTGTGCTAGGGTTCTTCGACACAGGGTATCTACCACCGTATACTAATGATGCTTTACTCGTTCTGATTGCTAAAGTAGTTAAGCCGGATCGGATAAACTAGTTTAGGCCGATTAGCTTGTGTAATGTCTTATTTAAGACTATTACCAAGACCATGGTGGAGAGGCTTAAGACTTTGATGTCGAAGCTTATAGGGCCAGCTTAGGCTAGCTTTATTCTCGGGAGATTAAGTACAAATAACATAGTGGTGGTACAAGAAGCTATACACTCTATGCGGCGGAAGAAGAGCCGAAAAGGATGGATGTTGTTGAATCTTGATTTTGAAAAGGCATATGATAGGATCAGATGGGATTTCTTAGAGGACACCCTGTTAATAGTAGGCTTTTCAGAAATCTGGGTGCGTCGGATATTACAGTGCGTTTCGGGGCTATCTATGAGTTTGTTATGGAACGGTGAGAAGACAGACTCTTTTAAACCGCAGCGAGGATTAAGACAAGGGGATCCCTTATCTCCATACCTATTTTTCTTGTGTATGAAGAGGTTGTGTCACATGATAGATTTGGCTGAGGTTGATAAGAAGTTGAAACCGATAAGTCTGTCTAGAGGAGGACCAAAGCTTTCTCATATTTGTTTTGCTGATAGCCTCATCCTGTTCGCGGAAGCATCAGTAGCTCAAATAAGAGTGATCAGGGGTGTGTTGGAGAAGTTTTGTATAGCTTCTGGTCAGAAATTCAGTCTTGAGAAGTCGAAAATACTTTTCTCAAATAATGTCTCCAGAGATTTGGAAAAACTGATAAGTGATGAAAGTGGAATCAAGTCAACTAGAGATTTGGGGAAGTATTTGGGAATGCATATTCTCCACAAGCGCATGTATAAGGATACATTTGGAAGCATTTTGGAGAGAGTTTCATCGAGATTATCTAGGTGGAAGAGTCAGGTTCTTAGCTTCACAGGTCGGCTGACGTTAACTAAAGTTGTGTTATCGTCTATACCAATACACTCCATTTTGACCATAATCCTTCCACAAGCTACACTAGCTTGTTTTGACAAGGTTTCTCGATCATTTTTGTGGGGTAGTACGCCAGATAAGCGTAAACAACATTTAGTGGCCTGGGATAAGGTTTGTTTGCCTAAATGTGAAGGAGGCTTGGGTATTAGAGCTGCCAAGGATATGAATAAGGCACTTATAGCAAAGATGGGGTGGAGATTAATAAATGACCAGGATAAACTGTGGGCAAGAGTGGTTAAAAGCAATTATAAAGTTGGTCATATCCAAGATACAACGTGGACTGGAGTGAAGAGTAACTCACCTTCAACATGGAGGAGTGTGGGGGCTGGCTTGCGAGAGGTAATTGGACCAGGTCATAGTTGGGTTATTGGTGATGGCAGAATTATAAGATTTTGGGTTAATAGGTGGTTGTCGGCTGATACGCTTGTAGGAAATGGTCTAGATAATGTTTTACCCGTGAATGAGGTGGTGTTGGCAAGAGACTTATGGATAGAGGGAGTAGGTTGGGATATGTCTTGGATTGCTATGTATATTCCTGAATATAAGATACTGGAGTTAATGTCTGTTGTTGTGGATAACTTCACGGGGGCTCAGGACAGACTGTCATGGGGACTGACATCGGATGGTAAGTTCACTGTTTGTTCTGCATATCAAATGCTCATACAGAATGATGATCCCAGACCAATTATGTCTGCGTTTTTAGTCGGATATGGGGCGTACAAGTACCAGAAAAGGTACGCACTTTTCTTTGGCTTGTCGGGAATCAGACGCTAATGGTGAATGCTGAATGACACCGTAGACATCTGAGTGATTCGAGCATTTGTACGGTTTGTAGGAGTATAGTTGATACAATCCTTCATGTCCTACGGGATTGTCCGGCTATGTACGGTGTGTGTCTGCGCTTGGTTCCGATGCAGAAGAGGTCTGTGTTTTTTACTCAGAGTTTGTTCGGATGGATGTATGATAATTTGGGTGCAGGTAGGACTCAGGCAGTTTGTCCTTGGTCTATTACATTCGCAATGATAGTTTGGTGGGGTTGGAAGTGGAGGTGTGACAACATTTTTGGTGAACAGGGTAAATGTTGGGATCGAGTACGATTTCGTAAAGATCTTGCGCAGGAAGTGGCCATAGCAAATCATTCAACTAGGATGGGGCAATAAAGACCAGTAAGGGTGGAGAGGATGATAGCGTGAGTGTGGCCAGACGGGTTGGTTGAAAGTGAACACTGATGGTGCTTCTCATTGTAACCCAGGTTTAGCTACCGCAGGGGGAGTGTTGCGGAGTGAGACAGGGGAATGGAGGGGTGGTTTTGCGCTTAACATTGGGTGCTGTTCAGCTCCTATGGCTGAGTTGTGGGGAGTAAACTATGGTCTGTGTCTGGCTTGGGATCAGTAGGCAGGTCGGCTGGACTTGGAGATTGATTTGGAAATGGTGGTGGGTTTTTTGAAGACAAGGATAAATGGGTATCATCCGCTGTCTTTCCTGGTACGGTTGTGCCATGACTTTATGTCAAAGGACTGGATAGTCTGGGTTTCACATGTGTATAGGAAAGCTAACTGTCTGGCAGATGGATTAGCAAACTATGCGTTTTCACTACCATTAGATCTTAATACTTTTTATTATGTTCCAGATGAAGTGGAGCCTCTGTTTAGGGCTGATCTTCTTGGTCACACTCAGTCGCGAGAAGTTCTTTTGTAATTTTCATTCTTTTTAATAAATAATGGGTGGCTTTAGTCGTCCCGTCCCTTACCAAAAAAAACAGTAAGATAGAGATGTTAGAATAAACAAACATAAAAAAAAAGTGTATGTGCTTAAGAATCTGAACTTGTTGAAGAATATGACTCATCCTTACCTAAGGTGCCATATGGTTTTTATTTGGTTTATTAAATCTTTAATTTTAAGATCTCTTGTACTTCTTCAACCCGAACTCTCCAGATTATTAATGTCCACAAACTCATAAGCTTTACCGTCTCCCATCGGATCGTCTCGCTCTGATACAAAGTTTGATACGTGTAGCTTATAGAAACTGAGATCTCATTGATACTTTGGTGAATTACAAAGAGTTTGAATATTTACTAGTGGAGCTCCTCCCACTCCTTCTATGTTTCCTCACCAAATACATAGAGTTTGATAAACTTCTCTTAAAAAGTCTAAAACTATTTGGATTGAAACTTCAGACAAAATTGTTTATATATCGATAATATTTAATTTTAAATACAAAATAATTGGTTTTCCTCTTAAATTTAATAAGATCATACTGTCACTATAAAAAATAAATTACAGCCAATAAGATTACAAAATGATTTTAAATATTATAATAAAAAAAATTATTTATATTAACAATTCCTTGAATTTCATTTAGTTATTAAAATTTTATAAGTCTAACATTAATCCTCACAAAATTTTACCTCTATTACCCTTAATGAAAAATACCCTTTTGAAAAAATTGGACAAACATTTTTCTTCTATTTGAATTGCAGAAACGCACCACATTCTTTCTCAGACATGTACTCTTTTGCCATTAACAAAAATCCATTCTGGACTTTTTTATCCTTTTTTATAATTTTTAAAAATTATTAAAAAATTAATTACGAAAATATATGAATTAAAAGTCAAAGTTCATATAAAAAATGGCAAAAAATATAAACGGGTTTTTATAAAAAAAAATCTGTCAAGAATAAACCGTCTTAGTCAAAACCCTAAAATTGTAGAGGAAAGATATAACTTTCCCTTAAACGAAGAGAGGTGGGCGCGTGAGTTCTACTCGCGGCTCTCTCCTCTCTCCTCCTTTCTCTTCTTCTGATCACAACTCCGTGCACCGAGTGAAGGTTCCTCCGGCGATTCCGACGTTGAAGAGGAACTACTGGTCCATGGCGCATCATCCGTAGTCCATTGCACCTGCCGGCGAGGTCACCAGATCGAAATCAAGGGGGTTTGTGGCGAGGAGAAGCTTCCGCAGGACAATACCGGTAAGAGCTCTACTGGCGGCGTGGCTTTGCGGTTAGAAGAAGGTAGTTCTTGGCGAGGAATGAGAAAGATACGGCGGTTAGATCTGAACGGCTGGAGACGCAGGAGGTTTTTTCACGGCTGGTGGTTTGACGGGGGAGGTCTACCGCCGGAAAGGCAAGGCTAAGCCACCGTCGATGGCTGTTTAGATCTACTCCCTACTGCTCTATCTCTATCAGACTGAACCATGGCTTCCGGATTGTAAGATCGGTTTCTTCTTCCTTCTCTTCACAACTCTACGATGGCGGGATGGTAATGGTCATGTGTCACCTTCTCTGTTTGAATCCCGTCTTCCTGGCTTGCCGGTGGTCCTGGGCCGACGAGTATCCGCAACTTCGTGGGAAGGCGGCTGCACTAAGGTTCTCCTTTGCAGATTAGGGTTTCTGGCTCATACCGGTTAGCTACCGGTTAAGTTTGATATACCCGGGTTAATTTTGGTCTTTGTTACCTGGTTTGGTTTGTTGTAATCGGACTGGGCCCTAAGGGGATAATTGTATGGGCCTATTCCGGAAATAGCCCATTGGGCATATATGTTTATAAATTGAATGCCTTTTAACAAAAAAAAAAACCCTAAAATTGTAGGTCATTTACTATTATAAATACTAGATACCCTAACCATTCTGCATAACTCAAAAACAAGAGAAAAAAATCTTAAATTATTGTAATGCTCCGACCGACACCTCTTAGTGGGCTCCATGTCCAATCGAGACCATAGACCCACCTTCCTTAATAGGCCTCACGTCCTCTCACTAGGCCTGTGAGCCCATTCTTATGCGACGGTCGGTTTGCTACGTCCGGGAGGTTTTTAAAGACTTATTTGACTCTACATTCGTCTGGGTTCGGCTCTAATACGACTTGTAACGCCCCGACCGCCACCTTTATATTATATATTGCACATTTTTTTTTTGAGAATATCCCTGTTTTTAAAAATATTAAACTTCTAGAGACTATTTGTTTCACTTTTAATTCTTTTTTTTTTAAACAAAAATTAGAAAAAAAGGAAATCAAATATTCATATCCCATTTATTTATTTTTTAAATGGAAAATAAATACTAGAATCTATTGTAAATAGTTGTTTCAAGAAAACTTCTATTTCTAAAATGTTAAATTTTTCTAGATAATTATGACTGTTTGATTTGAATAGAAGGAACTGAAAATCTCGAGAGGATATACTATAAATATTCATTAATTTGAAGATATGGCACAATCTTTTGTGATTCCGACAAAATCTCATAGGGTTCTCTGGAAAAAACCATGTTTTTCTGGCTGGATACTCTATCACCAAAAGGAGCAACAAAGACTCTAAATAAGACAAAAGGTACTGACAATTATAATTAGGAGAATGAACAAATAAAAATATATATATATATTGAAAATAAAAACGAGTAATTTTAAAGAATATTTTTTCTTTAACTTTTATAAATAATTTATTTAAAAAAATGAATTATTATTTTTTAAACAAAATTAGAAAAAATCAGAAATAAAATAATCGTATCCCATTTAAAATTATTAAAAAATGGAAAATAAATACTAAAATCTTTTGTAAATATTCTATAGATAATTATGAAGGTTTGACTTGGATACTAAGCTATCAATATAGAGGCACTCAATCACAACATTAGAAGTTAGGTTTGTTAGGCTTAAACATTTGGTCACGTATGCTCGCGGGTAACTCCCCTAACTATGTTACTTTATGTTTATATTAGAAAAATTACTTCCGTTCCTTATTATTGAAGATTAAATTATAGCTTCTCTTTTGGTTAATTCTTTTCCATTTACATTTTTGTTGGAATTCTTTTTAATCTTATAATTAATTTACTTTTTGGTTTGTTAATTAGTTGAACTATTATTTAAAAATATATTTACTCACACAAGCGTATAAAAGAATTGAATTAGTGATATACAGTAAAACCTCTATAAATTAATAAACGCTATAAATTAATTAATTTATTTTTCTAGTCCCAAGTCGGGACAGTGTAAGAAATAACAAAATTCGATAAAATAATAAAATAATAATATTTTTTTGAAATCTCCATGTAAAATATGGTACCAATAATATCATAAATTAATAATAAAGTATGTTTCTCTTAAACCTGATATAGTAAAGTATGTTTCTCTTAAACCTCATATCTATAAAACAGTTGTTATGTTGTATCTACAAACTATAATGATATAAAATATTCTATAAAACAGCTAAAACTTTTTTTGGGCTATGGAGTCACTGCTGGAGGCTGGAGTTGATTGTCAAGCCTTTGAGACGGACTGTGCAGAACTAGTTGCGATGGTGCAGTTACCGGACGATTGGCCCGCTTTTTCGAACCTGTTGGAGGATTTCTCATTGCTCAGATCATCTTACCCTTCCTTCACCCTGACCAGGATCCCACGAGACTCAAACGTAAAGGCAGATTGTCTTGCTCGGTCTTCCAGACTTTTAGTTTCTGAATCTTCTTTTGTAAACCTTTACCCTCTTGTTTGGGCAACCAATCTTGGAGTTCTCTTTTAATTTATTTAATGTTTGGTTGAAAAAAAAACAGCTAAAACTTTTGAAAGTTTTCAATTTGTAAATATGTATCATTTATAATTTGATAGTTTGATAAACTATTAAATACGATAATTGATATTCTTATTCATAAATTTGAATATTTATGTCATGTGTATAAGTTAATTTGTCTAATTTATAAATATATTTAATTTGTCTCCTCCCCCGACGATTCACTCCGCATCACTATCTCCATCTTGTCTGAATCCACCCCCACCGCAGCTTATAGCCGACTATCAGCTTCCACATCCCGGGGTGACTGCTTCTCTTCCGATCCACCGGTGAAACCGAGATTATTCTATCCGCTTGCTCGACCGAGATTATTCTTCTTGTGGTGGGCCAAAAAATTAATCCCCTCGTGGGCCGATGACTTATGGCCTTCTTCTGTCGTGATCCGTTAATCCCACCATTTAGTGTAGGTCCATTCTTTCGACTTTGGGCCTCAAACCTTGTAGGCCCCTTATTCGTTGGTAAACCCTCCCCCTTAGTAGTAGGTCCAACACATGAATCACGCTTTCCTTTCTCACATTGATTTGGAACAGCCTCATTTTCCTTATTTTCCACCGAGATAATTGAATCTGTCGTGAATGGTAACTCTCCAAGGAAGCTACCAAATCTGTTTGATAGCGTAATATTTCTAGCATCAGTATTCCTTAACGGCTCCCTAACACTCGGTCCATAATTAATGCTAGGTTCGGTGACCGCCGACGTAGTCTTACGACCCATCAGGTCGGGTCGCCGACTTGCTCTTTGTACCAGCGTAAAGCCATCATCCACCTGGGCTTCATCACTCGTACGATTCTCCTCAACCGGACCCCTTGTAACTGGAACCACCTCTTTTTCTAAAGCCATTTTGGGACAACCATGAACCATATGTCCATAGACACCGCAACCCGAACATAGGACACGAAGTAACGTGCCCCATTAATCATGATCGTTCCTTTAAGAGGCTTCTGCAGGTTCACTTCCACATACTGATATGCTCAAATTTACCTTAGAGTTACTCTCTCAAATTAATAGGTCACTGTAGTACTTAGGGATCAAATTACACAAGGACTCAAGTCTACAGAATAAATTATAGAGTTTTTTAATTAAGCTAAACAAATTAATTTGAATTAAAATAAACAATGAAAAATATTAAATAAAAGCTTGTGAAAATTCAAGGGATTAAAAAGCTAGGTCTAGGGAAGCTCTCAATATCTATCAAACAATAAAAACTGCTAGAATAAAACTTACGGGTTTCTAAAACCCAAAAACAATATATATATATGTCCTAAAACACGTCAGGGGCTTGTGATGCAAATATGGAAAACTTTTGGGCAGATTGTAAAACTTCCAAAACTTGGGTCTTCTTGCGGCTAACAGGGGTGTCGACCGACACCAAGGGTGGTGTCGATCGATACCATCACTTCTGATCGGCTCCAAGTTCTCTTCCTTTGCTGAATTGCTCCAAAATCCCTCTAATTGCTCCATTTCGCTCATTTCATGTCAAAATCCTATAAAACCTGTAAAGACTCTCAAAGAACCTAAAAACACATCAAAAGACTCTAAAAGACTTCTTATATCATGGTTAAAAGCCACAAAAACTATGATATAGCAACTCCTCCAGACTTAGACTTTGCTTGCCCTCAAACAAAACATAAGTTTAAACCTGTGAAAGAGGTTTGAAAACTGGGAATCACTCAACTTCTGAAGATTCTTATTCGCACTCTTCATTTACCAGTCTCAAGAACTTACTTTTTATACTTAACCAATGAGAAGCATCAACATTCCTTACTCAAACCCCACAATCCTTTGGAATCTCTGAAATCTCTTTTGTCATCTCATTAGTCAATATTAAAGCACAAATAAGGTGAATTCTTACCAAGGGAATATCGATCAATGGCATATGGACTCTCTTTAGGCCAACCCATTTTTCTTACATCTCCTTTCCTCTCCCTTTTCTCACTTCCAAGGGGTTTATTTCTCCCTAATTTTCTAGGGTATCATTTTTAGGGGTGGGCATTTCGGTTTAAGTTCGGGTTCGGTTCGGTTCTGTTTGTTAAAACTCTAACCAAACTCAGCCGAAGTTAGTTTGGTTTGGTTTGTGTTTGGGTCGGTTTATGTTCGGTTTGGTTTGGTTTAAGTTTGGTTCAGTTTTATTTCGGTTTAAGAATCAATTAATGTAACAAAATAAAATTGATTATGGTTTTATTATAGTTAATTAATCAAATAATTAGAAAATCTAAATTAATACCTAATATTAAATATAATTACATTTATATTTATATTTAGTTAATTTTATTAGAAAACTTAAAATAATATAAAATTGAAATAAATAGAAATAATGCATAATGTTCTGTATGTAAACAGTTTTCCTTCTAATTGGCTCATATGAGCTGATCTTTTGTTGTTAAAAAAAAAAATGCAAGTGGTAATAGATAAGATCACATGTTTATATTTTTAAGAATATTATTAATTAATTTAAGAAACACATTGGGTTGAGAAGAAACATAACCGAATGGTTGGAGTGTAGGATTGGGTTTGATTTGGGTCGGTTTGAGTTCGGTTGGTTTGGTTTGGTTTGGTTTGGTTCGGTTTACGCGACATCCCTCGGCTCACTTATATCCTTCTTCTTTTTTTCTGATCTTTCTCTTTTTTTTTTTAGAGTACTGAAGGGAAGAGAGAGGGGATACATACTTTATGAAGAAGTTCAGTGTCTTGTATGGCCTGAAGAAGAAGTCTAGTCCACTGTATTCCAACTCCCAAAGTAAGAGATTAAGTCGAGTTAAAATCCTGATAAAAGTTGAGACAACGTTAGATCAATCAGATATCTATTGAATAAGGGCTTTCAGGATTGTTGATACAGCTCATAGTCTTTCTAAGCTTCAGTTCTGAGATCAAGCATAAACAAATAATCATTAGAGTGTTAGCCAAATAAGAGAAATCATTAGTCAAGATCACCCCGATGGCGTCGATCGACACCATCGTCTTGCTCGTCGACAACAACAGCTTCAGCAATCACATTGCCCTCTGCATCAATCTTTTGGCCCTGCTCATTGCGCAAGTGGCCCGCTTGATCCCTCAAAACACCAGCCTCATCAAATCTCATAATGATTGGATTGACCATCTTTGCTGATTTGGCTGCTTTTCGGTTTTCACGCTCAAGTTTTCCCAACTCTTAGTTTGTAAGCTTCATAGTAGGATCAGTCTTGTTGCTCCTTGTGTTAGGCTTATTAGGCATGTACCTGAAACACACAAAAAAAGAGAAACAAAAGCGGTTAGTTAAAAATAAAAAGAAAAATTTAGACGAAATCAAAAACTCAAATCTAATAGTAGATCAAAGAGTCCAACGGCAACGGTGCCAAAATTTGATATGCTCAAATTTACCCTAGAGCTACTCTCTCAAATTAAGAGGTCATTGTAGTACTTAGGGATCAAATTCCACTAGGACTCAAGTCTACACAATAAATTATAGAGTTTTTTAATTAAGCTAAACAAATTAATTTAAATTAAAATAAACAATGCAAAATATTAAATAAAAGCTTGTGAAAATTCAAGGGATTAAAAAGCTAGGTCTAGGGAATTTTTCAGGAATTTAAAAAATATTAAATCAATAATTAAATAGGATTCAAGCAATTAAAATCATATCTAGACCTCTAAACTCTTTTGTAAAATAAATCAGTTTTCACTGCAAATATTCTCTAAATTTAAAACCAGAAAATCCAAATCTCTTTGTAAACTTCTAGGTTAAAAATCAGCTTTGAAAACAGGTTTAGATTGTTCACAAAATTACTAAATCAAATCTCTTTGCAAGAAGTAATTTTGCTCATCAAAAGGTTTTATCAGGAAAATCAATTATATTCTCATATCAATTTATTTTCCTAAGTTATTAATTCTAGATAGTCAATCAAAGATTAATATGAAGAACAACCTATGATGAAGATCCAGAAAGATAATGAACCCTAAATAAACAGATCTAATAAATCATAAAATCCCTGTGAAAAACCCTGAACCTAACAAGCAAACTACTCATACATGTTTGATGAAGAACAACACATCTTTTCTGAATAATAAGCAATAGATATCAAAAGTAAAAGAAAGAGTTTAGGAATTCTTCTCTCTACAAAGGAATTCAGATCTCTTTCCCAAAAGCTCTCAATATCTCTCAAACAATAAAAACTGCTAAAATAAAACTTAAGGGTTTCTAAAACCCAAAAACAATAAATATTGGGTCCTAAAACACGTCAGGGGCTTGTGATGCTAATATGGAAAACTTAGGGGTAGATTTGTAAAACTTCCAAAACTTGGGTCTTCTTACGGCTAACAAGGGTGTCGACCGACACCAAGGGTGGTGTCGATCGACACCATCACTTCTGATCGGCTCCAAGTTCTCTTCCTTTGATGAATTGCTCCAAAATCCCTCTAATTGCTCCATTTCGCTCCTTTCATGCCAAAATCCTATAAAATCTGTAAAGACTCTCAAAGAACCTAAAAACACATTCAAAGACTCTAAAAACCATGATATATCACACACCCTGGCGAATCGAGCTCTCTCAAAGTTCAAAGTTGTTCAAATCCACCCGAATTGGTTTGCCCAGACCTTTTGCAATTCTTATTAATATCAAATTGTGATAAAAACTCACCGGAATATTTGACAAACGAACCCATACCGGCGTAGTAACAATCTCATCGCGCAACGGGTCAAAATCCAGTAACCATGCTTGCACCATAAGGTAATTCCCAAACACTTTCCATGGACCACCAGTTAACGCCGCCATGTTTTCTTCCTCTAGTTCAAAGTGAACCATAAAGAACTGCCGCGGGAGATCTAGGACATACATCTCTCCCTGCGGCTTCCATATCTCCCGTAACTTCCTACTCAATATAGGTAAAGAAACATGCCTCCCCAACACTTTAACAATCATGCACTTCTTCCATAATCCATGAATCACCTCCAAAACTTCTTTCCCAATCGTCACAACCGGTTCTCCATCCTCCACATCTAGAAATGTTAACTGCACTATGTCCTTGACAAACACATCATCCAAGATCTCCTCTGGCACTGGTATCCCCCTGCATTACTCCCTATCAATTTCTGCACCCACAATCGAGATCTATCCGGAGGATTCTTCGAAGGACAATCCCGTCCGCCCACATCTATCATCATTGCATCTTGCTCATTCGGACCCAAAACCCTAACATCACCTTGCGCAGCCATATCTCTAACGTCTTTATCTTAATGTTATCTAAAAGTGTCTGTAAAACAAAATTGGAGGAAACATAGATCATACCATGAAAACTAAATCATTTTCTTAGTTAGAAGACATAGATCTTAAAAAGTATATCTTATTAATCGAATTCCTCAATAATTTTTATTTTTTTTACTTTGTCCTAACCGATTGCCTTCTTCTCTCTTTTTTTTTGTCAATCTCGGTAATATTACATAATGCATTTTGGTGAGAGTTGGTTTATCGTCTGCATCAACAAAAATGTTGATGTTTTCGTAACCAAGTAAGCCTTGATGTCAACCTAAATCCATAGATCATACCATGCCTAAAAATTGGGAGGCTTTTGGAAATGGAGGAGCTAAGAACCAGCTCCACCGTGCATCTCTGCTTCATTTCTAAGTCATGGAAACGTATGATTGTAATTATTCTCATAACGGCAAATAGAGCTTGATATAAAATGAACATGTTTGTTTGGTCTAGTAATCATGTATTACTTTTAAGTAAACTAAACAATAAAATGACCTTTTGTAAACTTCAGTTGACATGCAGCGCAGTAATCAGTTTCAGTTTAGGGAAGATCTCATCCAGACTCTATAAATTGCTTTGGTGGGAAAGGTAAATAATTAGTTCTCTTTAGAGAAATACCCCTCAATAGCACTAATCTATGTTTATCTTCCAAAGTTAGCACCTACTCTCAAATATTCCACATTTATCACAAATTTAATATAATTAAATATTTTTAATTTTTAAAAAACTATAAAATATCAATATTTTCGAACTCTCTCGTCTTCGCTTTGTTCTCATCACCGAAGACCATCTCCGCCGTTCGTTGTCACTGGAGTCTACATTTCTTCCATCTCCATGGATCCAAGATATCAGTGGGTGCTTCCGCCATTAACATTCTGAAGCTCTGAGGCGATGTATTCATTAATTGCACATATCGAGATACAATTCCTCTTTTCTATGGCTTGGATTCGTCGGTAGACATCGGAACGATGCTCACCAGAGCGGTTTCTTTATACAATTGTCGACGCCGCCGTTGTTGGTGCTGATTCCATCGTATCTCCTGATCCCACCGGCGTGCACAAGAGTGGTAGTTGGTTTGGTTTTATCTCCGATGGTATAGAATTGGTGCTTAAGGTGAGTTTTAAGCAGCTCAGTTCCGATCTGTATGTGTTTAGACTTAAGCAAAAGTTTCTTGATTGTCTTTGTAGCTTCAAGTTTTTGTGTTTAAAAATTTTAGATTGTGAAAGATGGACTCAAATACAACAGTTCATGTGCCTTACGCTTATGGATTTGCACTTATCATCAAGCAGAAACGTATCATTCAAAAAAGCAACAGGTGAGTGAGTGAGTTAGAGTGAGAGTATAGTTGTTCAGCTCTTCTTGTCACTTTGATTCAGTTTTGACATATTGAATGAGAACTTGAGAGTATTGTTTAATGGATTATCTTTGGTTTTGAAATTTCTAACAATGTTTATTTTTTGATGAATCGCATGTCCAAAAGTGGATGGGTGTTATGCGAAGTCAGCAGATATCAACACCACAGTTGTTGCATACCAAGTGTTCGTTATAATGTCATTGGGAACAAAGTAGTTGGTAAAAAGTAAGAAAGTTTGTTGTTGTCATTGATTTTGATGTCTTCAACTTCTTCGGTTTGTAGTTCATCAGTTACAGAGGAGCTTAGTATTGTTGATGAGGCAAAGTATGGTGGTGGTGGTGGAGGATCTTCTGGTTCTAGTTATCCCCGTTTTGAGATTTTTATATATTTCGGAATAGCTTCCTAAAATTCAAGAACGCATTCCTAAACATTATGTAATGTTTCCTAAACATTATGAAATTCTTTCTAAATTCAAAGAAATGAATTTTTGAATCTTCTATTCATGTGGTGCCTTAATGTATCACAAATTACTCCAATATGATGAATTGTATGCACTTAATTGTTTTCAATCATTTAATAGATTTATGCATCATCACATTAAAATGTAATCTTCATATAATATTTCAACCATTATTTTTATGAAGAGCATCCTGAATTTCAAAGTGTCCTTCTTGAATATTATTGTAACTTTCCTAAATTTGAATAATTGTGTTTCTAAATCTCTATTTTTGTGTGTGGTTGCTTCAATGTGTCAAATATTATAGATTGCTCCATTAGTGAGCGGTAATGATTTCATTTTTGTGAACATTATGATGTTTGGAAATCTACACTTTTTTATGAAAGTCATCATGAAGTTCAAGAAAATCCTTTCTGAATTTCGTAGAATTCTTTCCAAATTTCATACAATCCTTCCCGAATTTCATACAATCCTTCCTGAATTTCATATAATCGTTCCTGAAATCAGAGAACCGAGAGAAGAGACATCAGAAAAAACCTAAGTGAGTTCAACATGTTAATCGAGTAAAACAAACAGTGAATCAAGTAAAGATGGTGAAGTAACGAACAAAAATGAACAAGATTCAAAGGAGGAGGAAGATGTTCAGGGGAACATGGGACAATGATCAAGAGAGAGAGAGAGAGAGGTCGTACGCCTTTGATCTGGACAAGGCCAAAGATAAGATACGGTAACATGAACAGATTCCATGGAAACAATGATTTGAACAAGTTGCAAACAGAACACATTATATATATTTTGTGTCGCTCTTCGAGTCGAGTGATGGATTCGTAGGTGGTGTTCAGATTGAGATCTGGGTACGGGATGAATCGTGTTTGTGGAGGCTGAAAAGAAACGAAATAAACTTTAATTTTATTAATGATTTAGGTTTTTTTTTCAAAATTGAGGATATATAAATTTGTGCTAGTTTTGAAACATTTGAAAACATGTGCTAATTGTGGGAAAAAAACTTAAAATGGTGCTAGTTTTGTCAATTACCCTTCTTTTTATCACCCTCTCTAGAGGATCAATAAGCGGTTAATCAATATACCAATATTACCCGTATTAGTTTAAATTTTTATTTTTTAAAAAATCAAAATTAAAAACAGGAAAAAAACAAAACAAATTAAGTTTATACATAAACAAGGTTATATGTTTGAGTTTATAAACAAATTAAGTTTTTTTTATTTGTAAATATAATATTAAATAATATATCGTTGTATTTTGATAGATTAAGGCATTAAGCTAATAAAGAATAAACTTCACTAAACACAATTATATCTGCAAATCAGTCTGCTTTTATTCTAGGTAGATTGATCACAGATAACATATTGATTGCTCATGAGCTTCTACATTCTCTTCATACTAAAAAGAGGGTTCAACATTATATAGCCACAAAGTTAGATATCAATAAAGCTTTTGATAAAGTTGAATGGTGTTTTGTTGAGGCAGTTATGAAGCAAATGGGTTTCTCGAAAGTATGGTGTAAGTGGATCATGAAGTGTCTCTCGACAATATCGTATTTTGTTCTTATTAATGGACAACCAGTTGGCCTTATAAAGCCACAAAGAGGTATTCGCCAAGGTGATCTGATTTCACCATACATTTATTTATTATGCACAAAAGCCTTATCTGCCTTAATTCAGGAAAATATTCGATTGAGGAAACTTCATGAGTTTAAAGCAAGTAGAAATGGCCCTCCAATTTCACATTTGCTTTTTGCAGACGATTCCTTGTTATTTTGCAAAGCTACAGAGGAGGAGTGTAAAACACTGCTAGACATCCTCAATCAATATAAGCAAGCTTCAGGTCAGGCTATTAATTTTCAGAAATCAGGTATTACTTTTACCAAAGGACTAGATTCGGACAAAAGACATCATATTTGCCAAATGCTGAAGATTTACAAAACGCAAGGTTTTGGTAGATATCTTGGACTACCTGAGTTTATTGGAAGAAACAAGACAAATGCTTTTTCTTACTTAGCACAAAGTATAGACCACAAAATGGGAAATTGGTATACTAAGCTCCTATCACCTGCAGGTAAGGAAGTGCTTCTCAAGTCAATTGTTACAGCCGTTCCTACCTATAGCATGTCTTGTTTCCTCCTACCCTCAAGAATAATCAGTCAGATTACAAGAGCTATGAGACAGTTTTGGTGGTCAACCAATAAGGAAAAGCAGAAAATCCCCTGGGTGGCATGGCAAAAAATTGTTGAACCAAAGAAAGCTGGAGATTTAGCGATAAGAGATTTAAAAGACTTTAATATCGCTCTTTTGGCTAAGCAAAGTTGGTGGATCCTACAGCAACCATCTTCGCTTATGACAAGAGTATTTAAAGCAAAATACTTCCCAAAGGCAAGCCTCCTCAAAGCACAAGTCAAAACAACTCAAGCTATGCATGGAAAAGCATTGCCCGAAGGTACAAAACTGATTTCTCATGGTTTAAAATATATTGTTGGGAACGGGGAACAGATTGAAGTATGGAATGACAATTTGCTTCCAATAAATCCATCAAGGCCACCGTATGGACCTGGAGTACACATGTACCCTCTTTAAAAGTGAGTGACCTGCTGGAACAGGGTAGTTGGAATGAAGAGCTTCTACATTGCATCATGGATCAGGAAGACGTTCCTTACATAAAAAAAAACATTTTTCCTTCTATTACAAGATCTGCTGATGTAATAAACGGGATGCATACTAAAGATGGTGTTTACATGGTCAAATCTGGTTACAATCTTCAGCGTAAGCTCTCTCACGAAGCTTCCCTCTCGGCCAATTCTGTACAAAATAGTATATCTTCTAGGACATTTTCAAATACCTGGAGACAAAATGTTCCTCATAAAATTAAGCATTTATGGTGGATATGTCTACATAATGCTTTACCAACTGCAGAAAATCTTAAGAAGAGAAGAATACTACGAAATGATAATTGTCAAAGATGTGGTGAAGATATAGAAAGTATAAATCATCTTCTCTTCCATTGTAGAGTAAGTAAGGAGATCTGGAGCCACTCCCTATGCTGTTATCATTCAGGTACATCTCCTTTCTCAAATTCAATACAACAATGGAAAGACACCTTATTTTATAATCAGGAAAATGCAGAGATTGGAAAATATCAAAAGAGAGAAATACAAGTTCTCACAAAAACAGTAGGCGAAGGAGATGTTAATCTGAAGACCAATGATTATTGTTGCTTTGTCGATGGATCATGGGTCTCTCCTTCTGAATGTGCAGGAATTGGTTGAGTTCTTTATAACACTGATAATCGGATAATCCTTCAAGGGAGAGCATCCATCAATCCAATGAACACATCAATTGAAGTTGAAGCTGAAGCATTAAGGTCAGCAATTTCCCATGTTAAAAGGCTTGGCTACAACAACGTACTGTTTTGTGGAGATGCATCTATTTTATACCAAAAGCTCCTTCATGTCTTGGAAAATGAGCAGAACTCTCAGAATGAACACTCTCTCCTTTCCACTTATCTGCAGGATATTAAGAATCTTAGTAGATCCTTTGTTAAGATTTCTTTTGCTAAAATTCCCCGTAATCTAAATTTATTTAAGCTTAGTGGGCTTAACAAAATTGGATTGTGTGAATGAGAAATTAGGCCTTAATGGTTTGGCCTTGCTCAAGTTGGAGCTCCAAGAGGAATGGGTCAAGATTGAATAGAGTCAAAACTCTGTTTCACGTCTCCCTGAGACTCTGATTTCGTGATCAAGTGGAGAGTTGGATTTCATTGAGAGATCGTCGCTTCTTCACGTCGTCCACCTCCTAGTTTTGCGATGAACTTAGTAAAGTTGTGGAGAATCAATTTCAAACCCAAGTCATCCAAGTCCTCTATATATACTCATCGAGTTCTTCTCTTGCAAGATAGTGAATTGACGAAATCAATCGCTTGTTCTCACACACAGCAAAAGCACAAAACATCCAGCAATCTCTCTCCCACAACTCCCACAAAGTAAGTGTCTTCGAGAGTATCGTAGAGTGTAGTTCGTATAGAGCCGGTGTGTTTGAGTGATTAGCAAACCCGGTTATGAATGTGTTGTATCCTGGGACTCTTGTAACCTTAAATCCCGTCGCACTGCAGGGGTTTCAAAGAGTTAAGGAAAGAGATTTCGGTCTCGCCTCCATTCTTCCCTTAACGTTTACTTGTTGTTCTCATAATCAATACCTCTTACGTAGTGTGGCAAATTTCTAGCTCCTACATTCTTAACTCTTTGAATCTGTTGTTGTTCTATAAACATCTAACAGATTGATTTGAGATTTCATAAACGTTTAAGGAAAGGTTTTGTGTGTATTCACAATTTTGTGTGTATTCACAATTGCGATTGGGTAAAAACCATAACGAGAGCTTGAGAGCCTCGGACCTGTTCTGTTCTTTTGCGAAAGGAAAAATAGAGTGTGTGTTGATTATAACTCAGCGCAAGATTGTGATTTTAAGGCTGAGTTAAAAGATGCAATTGGTTTAGATTTCTGGCTTGTAAAACCTGCTGCTTGCATTTGATTTATTTGCTATTGAGAATTGCGATTCTAAAAGCTATTTTGAAACCAATTGTTGTGTTATTCAAAACCTGCAGTTTGCTTTTGAGTTGCGATTCATAAATTGCAGTGGATTTATTTGCAAATTAAAAACTCCTAAATCGACATAGTGTCTTGGTTTGTTAAGTTTCTGCAAATTAAAAGTTTAAGAGATTTATTGTCTCTTGCTTTTGAGAGTTTAACGAGAACTGCATTTTGGTTGTGCGATAATTAAAATATCCAAAGTGGTTTGACTACGTGTTTAGCACACAAGCTTGTTATTTATTTTGCAACTTAAAATAGTTTAACGTGAACCAGTTTGGTTTTGCGAAACCTACGTTCTTGTTTCTCTTGTGTTTAATTGCAATTTTTAAGGAATCGAGTGTTGTTGATTTATTCACTTGATTATCATAGTCATTTCACGACTTGATATACTGTTCTGAACAAAGCTTTGTGTTTGTGTTTCAGACATGGTTAGTGAAGATTTGAACGTGTCCAACGTTAATGAGGTCACCGAGACCACCATCAATGGGACTGGGACTGAAATCCAGTTTTGTACTCTTCCTCCGGTGAAAGTAGCGGTACTTGAGCCAATACGAGCTGCAGTCCCTGAACAGATGACTACTTGTGCTATAAGCGTAGGATGTATACCAGAAAAGTTTGGTGGGAACGGGTTTAAGGCATGGCAACAGAAAATGTGTATCCTTCTGACCATGTTGAACCTAAATAAGTATGTGAAAGAGGACGCACCAGTCCTCTCACGGGAGAATAAGGATCCGCTCTACCTCGCCAGCGTGAATACGTGGAGCCATGCAGATTTTCTATGCAAGAGTTGGATTCTGGGCTGCTTGACAGACCCATTGTACGTTGTATACAATACAGTCAAAACTTCTAAAGACCTTTGGGATGCTTTAGAGAAAAGGTATAAGGTCGAGGATGCAGACCTGCTAAAATATGCAACGGCGAACTTTTTTGATTTTAAAATGGTTGATTCAAAACCTATCATGGAACAAGTGGAAGCGCTGCAATTACGAGATAGATTCTGCGGGGATGTTGATTAGTGAAAGTCTAATGGTCAATCATCTCATTGAAAAACTCCCTCCAAGTTGGTTGGATTTCAAAAATTATCTATTTCATAAGAAAAATGTTATTTTCCTCAAAGACTTGATTGTCAAACTGCGAGTTGAATCACTAATCCGCATCGAGAAAAATGTGGACGTGGTGTAGCATGGATAATAATGGATTTGTTTGTGATGGGTTATTTAAAGTGTCTACAACAATGATGTAACCGAGGCTTTCCACCTCGAAGAAGAATAAGTCGTAGTCTCGAAAGAGAAGAATAAGTTGTAGTTGGTTTCTCTTTTCTTAATAATGAAAATTTCAGTTTAGTTTTCATTTGGTGAAGCCTTTTGACTTTGGCATGAATGTTTTTTAACTCAAAAATGCAAAGTGAGTAAAGATTAACGTGAGACTTGCATGAGATTTACGTCACAGCATGACTCACCAAGAACGCCATCACCAACATGAGAAAATGGAATATATATATATATATATATATATATATATATATATATATGTGTGTGTGTGTGTATATTGAATAATTCACATAAATTGGTGTGATTTAATTTTGTAACTCTCTTTAATGATTGTACAAAATATTTTTTATTTATGTAGAAAAGGATAAATATGAAATGTTGAAGGGTTAGTCTATAAAATGTGGGGGGAAGCATTGCTTACCACAAATAATAATTTCAACATGATACCACATAAAGTTATTAGAAAATTCATTATTTTGGATAAAGCTCAAGAAGCTATGTGAATTTTTTGAACTTTGTGGATGATATCCTTAAGTAGGAAAAATCAGTGTCACTATTATGTGTACACTATTATAGCAATTAGCTATTTTTTGGACACTGAATAAATGATTAAATCATAGGATTATCAAGAGGAATGGATAGTCTAGAAATATATATTCCGCTTGGTGGAAACCCAACCTATGTGATTAGAGATCCCAAGATCTAGGTTCAAAAGGGACAACTAAATCAAGTTGAGTTAGAGTTGAACACTGTAAGACTATGTCTATACCCAGTTCCTAAAAATAAAAATAAACAGTGTAACCTGTAAGAGTTGAGGTTAAGCGTTAGCTTTTAATGACATACCATAGTTTTGAGATATTCGTGGAGTATTACAGGATGCTTCTAAAAACAAAACTGATGGGAGATCACCTAGTGAGTGTGAAATAGGACCATTTCTAGGAGAATGAAAGAGAGGCTATATTCTCCAAGTTCACTCATGAACCCAGGAATGTCCAAGGCCAAAATGGACACAATAGAGAACTAAATCTCTACGAGAAGATGTTGTTGCGCGATACCTGTTGTCTAGGTTTACATTAAAATCTTGGTGGTTCAAGACATAATGTTCACCTCCCGGCCAAGTAAATCCGACAGATATTAAAAATGATGGGTTCAAAGCTGAAAAATGCTACTTTTCAGATACAATAACATTTTCGCATACTCTCGAACGTCTGTCTAGTTTAGTCTAAGTGGTGTCTAGTCTAAGTGGTGTCTAGTCTAGTCAAGTCTAGTTAGTAAAAGTTTTCTTTTAGTCTTCCTATGTTTAGTTTGTAATTTCTATTCATGTGGGGGATTGTTGGATCTCAATTTTTTAAGCTTAGTGGGCTTAATAAAATTGGATTGTGTGAATGAGAAATTAGGCCTTAATGGTTTGGCCTTGCTCAAGTTGGAGCTCCAAGAGGAGTGGGTCAGATTGAATAGAGTCAAAACTCTGTTTCACATCTCCCTGAGACTCGGTCTCTTTGATTTCGTGATCAAGTGGAGAGTTGGATTTCATTGAGAGATCGTGGCTTCTTCACGTCGTCCACCTCCTAGATTTGCGATGAACTTAGTAAAGTTGTGGAGAATCAATTTCGTACCCAAGTCATCTAAATCCTCTATATATACTCATCGAGTTCTTCTCTTGCAAGATAGTGAATTGACGAAATCAATCGCTTGTTCTCACACACAGCAAAAGCACAAAACATCCAGCAATCTCTCTCCCACAAAGTAAGTGTCTTCGAGAGTATCGTAGAGTGTAGTTCGTATAGAGCCGGTGTGTTTGAGTGATTAGCAAACCCGGTTGTGAATGTGTTGTATCCTGGAACTCTTGTAACCTTAAATCTTGTCGCACTGCGGGGGTTTCAAAGAGTTAAGGAAAGAGATTTCGGTCTCCCCTCCATTCTTCCCTTAACGTTTACTTGTTGTTCTCATAATCAATACCTCTTATCTGGCAAAATTTCTAGCTCCTACAAATGTAACTGTTGATAAGCTAGCAAAGTAAGCCAGTAAGTCAAGTTGTGTAATATCATGGATGTAAATTACTAGTTCTAGTAAAATGTTTGTTGCCGAGAAAAAAAAAACAATAAAAACACAAGAATTCAAGAATCGCGCGATATCAAAACGCTAGAATCCAAAACGCCTCAGATCAATACAAGAACGAAACCAATCTCCCCTGAATCAAAAAAGCAGCGAGATTACATGGTAAAACGCTGTCGTTTAGTTTTGGAGGATGTACAGGTATAATAAGATGGTCCTTTTCCGGGATAACATCAACAATAAAAAGGACAAGAATTCAAGAATCAAAAACGCCTCCGATCAATACAAGAATTACCTGAATCAAAAAAGCAGCGAGATCTTTCATCTTAAGCAACGATGGTTCCTAAGATCACATCAATGGCGTCCACTAGACCTCTCTGTTCAATTCCTTACTTATTCCTCTCTTTCTCTCTCCTCTTCGTCGTCTCGCTTCTCTTCTTCTTCTCCAATTCCTTGATCTCCAACCCAAATCCGAGAATTTCACACATTACTCTCCAAAACGGCATCAAAGTCTTTGTAGCTGAGCTTCCGAGATCCCTAAACTATGGCCTTCTCGAGAACTACTGGTCCTCTTCTTCTCCAGATTCACGTATATCCACCGACCCGGATCACCCGACCCGTAAAACCCATTTACCCAAAACCGATACATACCCACCGTACCCGGAGAACCCACTGATTAAGCAGTACAGCGCCGAGTATTGGATCATGGGAGACCTTGAAACCCCACCGGATAAACGAATTGGATCTTTTGCTAAAAGGGTTTTTAGTGAATCTGACGCTGATGTAGTGTTCGTGCCCTTCTTTGCTACGTTGAGTGCTGAGATGGAGCTTGGAAATGGTAAAGGTTCGTTTAGGAAGAAGTCTGGAAACGAAGATTACCAGAGACAGAGACAAATTCTTGATTTTGTCAAGAGCACTGAAGCTTGGAAACGCTCCAATGGTCGTGATCACGTTTTTGTTTTAACTGGTACATAAAGTTTCTCTCTTTATATCTTTGGAACTTGTTTGGACTCAGTTTTACAGATCTGGATCGTATAAGTATAGATTTTGTCATGTGGGTGTGGTGTGTCTATAGATTTGGTGTAGAAGCTTATGTAAGTTATATGTGTGGATGGTGTGTCAGGTTAAGTTAAAATGTTGAAGCGTTATTTGGCAGACCCAGTTGCAATGTGGCATTTTCGTGAGGAGATTGCTTTGTCGATTCTTCTAGTGGTGGATTTTGGAGGCTGGTTCAGGCAAGATTCTAAATCATCCAACGGGACTAGCTTGCCTGAGAGGATAGAGCATACTCAAGTCTCTGTCATTAAGGATGTGATTGTTCCATACACGCATCTACTTCCTAGACTAGATTTGTCTCAGAACCAGAGACGTCACAGCCTTCTTTATTTCAAAGGCGCTAAACACAGACATCGGGTAATCACTCTGACGAAACTCGCTTCTTTAGTTTGAGTCATTACATTGCTTGATGCAGAGGCTGTTGTGAGTGGTGAGTTTATGGCTAGCGTAAATGTATTGTTGTTTTGGAAATTTTAGTGCTGCTCAATCTTGGAAGGACTTGTTGTAAACAGTCACGTTTGTGTTTATAATACATTTCACATGTATATTCAAACATAGACATTGGCCTTATTTGAATAGATTAGTCTTATGTCTTCATAGCCAATGGTCTGTTCTGTGTCAAGTTTTTTTGTGTCAAGATCTCTAAAGTAATTTTAACTTGACAGGGAGGGTTAATTAGAGAAAAGCTATGGGACTTGCTGGTCAATGAACAAGGCGTTGTCATGGAAGAAGGTTTTCCTAATGCAACGGGGAGGGAACAATCGATAAGAGGAATGAGAAACTCAGAGTTCTGCTTGCATCCAGCCGGTGACACTCCCACTTCATGCCGTCTCTTTGACGCCATTCAAAGCCTCTGCATCCCTGTGATTGTCAGTGATACCATAGAGCTCCCATTCGAGGGAATGATCGATTACTCAGAATTCTCAGTCTTTGTCTCTGTAAGTGATGCATTAACACCTAAATGGTTGGCTAATCACCTCAGAAGGTTCTCTGAGAGAGAGAAGGAAGCATTCAGAAGTAGAATGGCAAAGGTTCAGACAGTGTTTGTTTATGATAATGGTCAGGCCAATGGGATTGGACCGATTGAACCCGATGGTGCGGTGAATCACATATGGAAGAAGGTTCAGCAGAAGGTGCCAATGGTGAAGGAAGCAGTGACTAGGGAAAGAAGAAAACCAGCAGGTGCTTCTGTTCCTCTTCGATGTCAATGTATCTGAATCATACAACCAAATCCAGAAGAAGAATTGTTGTCTCTTTTGTCTTTTATTTTTGGTTTTTGTTTACCATCATTGTTATGGCCTTTGGGATTCCCGGGTTCAGAATACAAAAATTAAATTATATCTCCAATCAAAAAACAGTTGTACAAAGTGGAAGTTCAAAATGGTAAATACCAACTCTTTTGTTTGACAACTGGTGCAGTTTGGGATGTTTATACGATATCACTGGGAGCAGAGGCTACATTGACTTGGGAATCTCATCACCAGCCACCACGGTAGCATTGGTTAAGGTGAATCATCGAAGAAGAAGTCACCGTACCGAGGATTTCAATCAGATCGAAAATGTTATCATAAACGAAGATGATGATATTCCCTTTATGGAGAGGATTAATTATGCGACAAATATAAAATAAAAATTTTCACTACTAAAGGATACAAGAAATTTCACTATTAACATTCTATTTTTTTTTAAAAAGACGGAGCATTTTATTTGATTTATAAGAAAACACTTGTTGAAATCAAAATGTCTCATCTTATTTTTTTTCAAATCCGCAGATATTTTCAGAAAAGTAAAGAAAACGTTTAAAGAATTTCTCGGTTCCTTACAATTACAACCACAAAAATCATATGTACATACATAGCCCATCTATCAATTTATTTCTGACCATTCTTATTTAAACAAAATGTCTACTTGACCGTATTAAACGAAAATTTCCCTACTTACGTAACGAATGGGTTAGAAGTTAGAACAAAAAAAAATTATTTGAGTTGACGGATTACTTGGAAAGGAACTTCCTCGTTTGCTGAACTCCAAAATATTCATGGACTCGGTTTTTTTCCCTTGAAAAAAATAAAATTTGAACTTTCAATTTGTTTAACAACAAAATTCCCAAAAGATTGATCCATATCGTTGATTATACTTATTTTAGGTTTTTAAAAAAAATGCAAATCGGTTTTTTTTTGTTTTTTTTTTCTTTTGAGTTTGATCATTCATAATATATATATATATATATATATAACATCTTAAAAACTTTATTGATATGAATAAGAGCATACAATATTATCAATGAGATTACAGATACAACCAATGGATTGTGTAACGAAGAAACGATAAAGCAAATTACGCTCCGCATTCCTAGTCAAAAACTTAATCGTATTCGTCTTTTCCGGCAATTTGGTGTGACTTTCTAGCTTGGGATTCATCCTTTTTTTATTGATGAAATACCGATAATGCATTCGAAAATTATAGGCAGCGATCCATCTGTTACATCGCAAAACCTTCCAATTAGTCGAAACTCTCATGTAGAAAGAAATGTCATTGATCTTGGTTGCACTTGAAACCCATTTTTGTTGATATGGTATAAACCATCTTCTGATTCTCCTTCTATTGGCCTCCAACTCCTCTTCAACATATTGCTTCCATGGTGGTTTACGTGCCGGTCGATGGTTACATATCAAATCCGAAGGGATTTGTGTTAGTCTTCGGTACGCCCACAGAAGAACATACTGACGCCCGGGAAGAATCGCATAACTAACATCATGTGTTAGTATGAACAAAGGCACGACCAACCAGACCAGAAAACTCTCGGCGAAATCGCCGGACATGGAAACACAACGGTTGATTCGAATCCACCGGTGACGAAACATATATCGTGAGGACAGGAACCAATAGAGAAAAAGTGAACAACCAAAAGAAACCATCAGAGATCCACCGGGAAACAGTGAGATACCCCTTTGGCGTGATGAGAAAAACAATTTCATCATCATCGGTAAGTGTTCTAGAATAAAAACCTAAACAACAATATCAGAAAAGAAACAGGGAAGAAGGAAGAAACCCAACCGACGCCGGAGAGGCCAGCATCAGCCGAAGATGCAGAACTGCGGGTGATTGCTTTAACAAAACGGTTATTGATTATCGCCTCTCTTCGTTCATAATATTTATTGTTCAGAAATGATACGAGAACAAGAAAATTGAATAAATAGACCATATAATAAATTGATGAATAATCAATAAGTATATAAAACATTTTCTTCCGAATGACTGGCCACTCTATCCCAAAGAAATGAGAAAACTAACAAAACATCTCCCAAAACGGAATGGCTCTCAAACAAATATCCTCAGTTTTTCTCATCTTTATCTTTGGTTTATACTCTGAAACTGCCAAGTCGCAGTACTGCGGCTGTTCCCCAATCCTCTGCTGCAGTAAGTTTGGGTATTGCGGAGTCACCGAAGATTATTGTGGCTCCGGTTGCATATCAGGTCCTTGCCGAAATATACTGAGCCGGTTGAGCCGGTTGACAGTATTGTGACACAAAAATTCTTTAACGGAATTATTAGCCAAGCAAGTAATGGCTGCGCCGGGAAGAAATTTTACACCCGTGACTCTTTCCTTGAGGCCGCTCATACTAATTTGGAGTTCAATATGTCTGTATACCATGTTTGCTCATTTCACCTACGAGACCCAACGTACGTTAGAACTAGTCCTTTCTTTTTTTTTTGTCCTCAAACAATCAAAACTTTACTCTGATCCGTAATCGGCTAGGTATAGAATTTAATTAGTAAATTATTGAGTGGTAAATTCTTGAAATATATCTAAAGATTTAGACTACGGTTATTTCACACAAACTACTAATAATGTCTAGGTATTAAAAAAATAGATTTCTATAGTTTTGAAATATAAATTCCTGTTTTTGCTTTTTAAATCAAATAGTAATCTCAACCACCAATAATTAGTTTCATAAAACTTTCCACATTTAGATTTCTGCAACATAGAGGAGGTTAACGGAAGTTCATTTGACTACTGCGACGAGGGCAACATGCAAATATCCATGTGCACATGGAAAGAAATACTATGGTCGTGGTCCGATGCAATTATCATGGAATTACAACTACGGATCATGTGGCCAGAGTCTCGGACTTGACCTCTTACGCAAGCCTGAGCTAGTGGGTAGCAACCCAACTGTGGCTTTCAGGACAAGTCTGTGGTTTTGGATGAACAGCGTAAGGCTCGTACTGGACCAAGGATTTGGAGCCACCATTAAAGCCATCAATAGTCTGGAGTGGAGCAGTGGGAATCAAAGTGCGGTCATGGCAAGGGTTGAGTATTATAAAGACTATTGTAAACAGCTTGGTGTAGACCCTGGTGCCACATTCTTCATTTCTCCTCTGTTTTATAAGTTTCCTTTTGAATCTTTACATTAAAACCAAAAAAAAAAGAAGTCTCCTCTGATATTTTAGTTTTGCGACATAAAACTACAGGCAGCATTGATTTTCCGAGTGGGCCGAGTGGCGGCAGCATTGATCTTCAGGGTGGGCCGAGTGGCGGCACCATCTTCACTCTAAAGAACAATTGCCCTGACACCGTCTGGGCCGGAACTCTCGGCGGTGGCGGCTTCCAAAAAGCTCTTGGCTTCTGCGGGATGGTCAGGTCGGTTCTGGGCTCGTACGGGATGCAAGTTTGACGCCTCCGGAAAGGGTAGATGCGTCACCGGAGATTGCGGCGGTCTAAAATGTAACGGCGGCGGAGTTTCTCCAGTCACTCTTTCTGAATTCACCCTCGTTGGCGATGGCAGCAAAGATTTCTACGACATGAGCCTCGTCGACGGTTACAATGTCAAGGTGGGGATAAGACCTTGCGGAGGATCTGGAGATTGTAAGTACGCAAGCTGCATCGCCGACCTCAACGCAGAGAGACATCGGAGGTACTTGTGTGATTCAGGTGTGTAAAGGAGGGATCGAAACTATTATCCATATTTTGAGAGATTGTCCAGCGATGTCGGAGCTTTGGAGCCGCATTGTCAGTCCGGAGCGTAGGGGCCAGTTTTTTGGTCAAACTCTGTTAGAATGGGTGTCAGGCAACTTAGGGGATATGTCAGTCCGGTTTGGTGTCCCTTGGGCTATCCTGTTTGGTATGGGTGTGTGGTGGGGGTGGAAGTGGAGATGTGGAAATGTTTTCGGTGTGTTGGGAAAATGTAGAGACATGGTTCAGTTTGTGAAGGATATGGAGAAGGAGGTTTACCTTGCAAACTTAGCTTGCCAAGGGACGTCAAACGAAGCGGTAAGAGTGGAGAGACAGATTGCATGGGTTCCGTCTCTAGAGTACTGGTTTAAACTGAAACGGATGGTGCCTCTCGGGGAAATCCTGGCTCTGCTGCGGGTGGAGGAGTTATTCGGGATAGTGAGGAGCAGTGAATCCATGGGTTTGCGCTGAATATAGGCTATTGTTCGGCCGTTGGCGGAGTTATGGGAGTGTACTATGGACTCTATCTTGCGTGGAAGAGGCAAATAACTTATGTGAAGCTGGAGGTAGATTCGGAGTTGGTTGTTGGGTTTCTCAAGACAGGGATTATGGATTTTCATCCCTTGTCCTTCCTAGTACGTTTGTGCTATGGCTTTCTTTCAAAGGACTGGTTAGTCCGGGTTACACATGTGTATAATGAGGCTAATCGTTTTGCAGACGGGTTAGCAAACTATGCTTTCACTCGTCCATCAGGCTTACAATTGTTTAATACTTGCCGGAGGATCTTTTTTTTGTCTTGATGGAGGATGCTCTAGGGGATGCCATTGCCAGATGGGTTTGTTTGTAATTTTTTTACTTTTAATAATCTAGGGAGGTTTTGTCTCCCTTTGCCCTACCAAAAAAAAATCTACAAACTGACAAACGTATGTATACAATGTGTTTGTCTTTCTGTTAAGTTTATTTCCGTAACTTTTAACATATGTGAGAAGTTTCAAGCTGATATGATTCCAATCCTAAGTATGTTTAAAATTTCAACTAATGTGGATATCACTTTTGAGTGGCACTTATACTTTTCTCCACACCAGAATATACAAAGACTCAGAACTGTGGGAGATCAAAATGGGTAACCCAATCCTACCGGATCCGAACCTACATGGATTAAAGATTTTGATGGGCGAGTTTAACTTACCCAGTTATATTAGAATGTAAGTTATATTAGAAGGCACAACGGATGGTCAGACGGATTTGTTGTTCATGCGGTTGGATCTAATGATCATGATATTGAATTGTTCGACTAAACTGATTGATTTTGCTTTAGATTCATATGTCTGAATTACTTGGATCAAGTGATCGTTTACCGATTGAAAGTTGTAGCGGTTAGGCTAGTGACTTGGGGTTACCAAACACTAAATGCTTTGACAAACAAATGTAACAATAATCACTTTTTTTTTTCTTCATTTTAATACAAAAACAACACTTTCATATGCCACAAACTGACTTTTTTTTTTAGGTACAAACTTCACTTGCTTGAATCTGCCTTTCAATGAAATGGATAAAAACAAAGGCAGAGACAATCCAATCGCTAAATCTACCCCATAAACTTGCTAAAAAACTGCACAATGACGGGGTAAATAAAAACTGGACTTGTCTCTATATACACAAGTGAAGCTATAATCAAATAAAAGAATCATAATAGTTTTTTTTTTTTTTTTGGGTCATCATATGGATGGGCGATTTAGACCGGGTATAATCAAATATCATCTGTCCCCAAACTATAAATCATATGCTTCTTGTCCTCAAGAGTCTCCTTGGTCGCACCACTGGTCAGGGACGCATAAGAAATGCGTCTTCATGAATTTCCTGAACCTCGTCTTGTAATCAATCGGGCTGATCACTGTCGGCTGTACATTCTTTGGCACCACCAAAGACGATTTCACCCACGTCTCTAGTTGCTTGTCCCATGTGTATTGTCTTAGATAATCGATGATTCCACACACTAGCTCATGATTCTCATCATCAACTCCAACTAGCAACGAGTAGTCCATAACGTTTATGCTCTGCGATTTGTTTACACAATAGAAATTGACTAAATGAACATATTTTTCATAGTATACCGATAGAGAAAGAGAGATGAAACAAAAAAAAAACTCACCGTTAGGAAGCTGGTGTCGTTATAAACCGCTCTTTGGAGATTTTGTTTTGATGTTTTGCTAACGTAAAGCGGGGATTTGTTCATGTCGTTGACAAAGTTCTGATCCAATAGAACATCATCTGCGCCATTAGCAGAAGTGGTTGTAAACCGAGCATGTAGAGCGCCTTTGAGATCGTACTGGCGAGTTATTTTCCTGCCAAAACTAAGATTCTCCATGACCATCAGGTCGTGTCGTATCTCTTTCCCTCCACCCTTTGGCTGCCTTACAGTTACCTGAAAATGGCAATCAAAGATCCTTCAAACTAAGCCCTATTCATTTGATAATTAGCTAAGAAAAATTCTAATGGTCGAATGATCAAAAGCTGATTGTAGAGACATTACCTGATGGATCCCGAGAACTTTGGCAAGACAAGTTTGGTTGCCTAGATCATAAGAGTCCTTCATGTATTTGAAATACTCCGGAGCAAATGTCACAAATGATTCGTACTCTGTCTTCTTGATCTCTTTTACGATGAACCTATCATCCAAAGTCTTAGCAAACACAGATTTGCTCTTACCACCCTTAGCATCCCACGGCTTACAGCGACTTAGTGAAGCTATATAATCAAGCTCTGATGAGCAACAGCGTCTTCTGAGGTCACGGAAATCATCTGCATACAGGGACACGATAGAGTATTTGGGTTTTCCAATTGATTTTAGTGACCCAAAAGTAACAAGGACCTCCGGAGGGGGTA
>NC_025698.1:19199228-19241477 GCF_000633955.1 Camelina sativa | reverse complement strand
CCTTCCTCAGTGATTATCTGGTTCACCGTCTGAAGGTTTTCTTGGGTAAAATTGTTTACATACTCAAATTTCAACAAGTATTCCTTCTCAACGTCAACTATGCGCTTCAAGCGTAGCTCTTCAAATGGCAGCCAAAACCATTCATTCCAACCTAAGATGTGTGGCCCAGTAGAGGCAGCAACCTCACCATCCAGTGAATCTCCAGTAATTGGAATTGATTTATCCCCTTCTTGTTCATTGGTTGAATGGATACTAACAGCCAAATGAGTGTCAAAATGATCGTTGATGGGAGATGTTGTCTCGGGCTCGGGCATGGAGCTGCTCAAAGTTTGCAAATCACTGTCTTCAGGCACATTCGATTTTTCCATTTGATCATTGTCTCCAACAGACACCCCAACGATTGGTATTTCCTTGTCTTCAACAATTGGAGTGTCCATGACTCCATTGCTACCAGAATCAGAAGATTTGTCATCATTTTCATATCTGGTCATTCCAGCCTCAGAAACAGTCTCCACACCTTGTTCACATGTTTTCCTCTCATCACTTGAAGGACGCAAACGATTAGACAAAACCAGCGACTGCAGCCGGTAGTTCCAGATGAGAGCTTGAAGCAGAAGTTCCCACCTCATGCGGTTTAAGCGGAGCAGTCTGTGCGAAACATCATCTATGGTTTTCGCTTTGTCAAACGAGTTCCTGATGTTTTCCTTTTTGTAGAAAATAAGAAAGTGTCCCAGAAAGGATGAATAGATATTAGTAAGCTTGTCTCTAGAACTTAACATAGATAGTTGTATACCGTATGCAATTGTTACAAAGCTAGCTAACCTCAAATACAAAACGCTCGTGATCCAGCAACTCCTCAATGTTAGAAAGGAGTTTGTGTGCACAATGATAGCTGGGATCTGAATTTTTGAATTGCGATCTTAGCCTCTTTAGAAAACCACCAGCGTCCTCGAACAAGGAGATCCCTTTAGTAAATACCTGAAGAAGAATATCAAAACAATCAGCACAAACTGATTATTAATTTAGCATACTTTAGGCCAGACCTCATCTCAAGCAAGACATGTTATTTGGCAGAAAATGTAAACTGAAAAAAAGGCTAATGATGCCAAATTAAATCAGCGATATTTGTTTCTACCACCATGTATGAAGAATATAGCTACAACACTAATAACGCAGAGTAGAGTAGAAACTTACTCCTTCAAATTCTTTCTCAAGCCAACCCGCTTTTATCAAAACGCTAGATACCATCTTCATGGGTGGCAGAGACACTGTGTAGGATGCGACTTGGGAGTAACTGAGAATAGCAACCATGGAGCCTAATCTGCAGTGTATACAAGTTTCAAGATATATAATTAAAAATACAAATCTTAGTCCCAAACTATTCTCCAAGGATATGTGGATGTCACATCTCGAAAGCCCATATTATAGAGTAAATAGATCAAAAACCATACCCAAAGAAGTGAAGGAAGTCCCTGTCGAAAGAGTGTCCACAGCTAGACGATCTGTTCAGAAAAGTTTGCTGAGAAAAACTGAGCTCCAAAAACTTTCCAAATGACAAGCTACGAGCAGCAGTCGATATCAGCACTCTTTTTGTGGACCTCCGAGACACATTATTTGGTTTACACTTTCCACAACGGCTCCACATCCAGATTTTTCCTTTTCCCTCACCAGACAGACATTTCGTTGAAGGAATTCGCTTGACTTCAATTGTTAGTTGCTTATTGTTATGAGCATAATAGTAAAGATGTGCTTCCGGTATTCCCTCGCACGTTTGGCATAGGTTTTTCTGCATCATAAACAGTTCCATAAACTAACTTTGAGCTACTAACACAAATGAACCGTGGCAAAAGAACAAAACAGCATTTTATTTTAAACTGAGAAGAGCAACGGAGTCGAACCTGATTAAACATATCGCGCAGGAATCTTTCCAAGGGAACATCGAAGTGCTTGTAAAACTTTATGTGTGAAAAATGCCTTTGGTCACACATTATCCCCCTGAGGGCATTCCTCTTAGACACTAGAACCAATATACTCTGAGACTCCAAGGTGCTCTCAATATCATTCTCTGTTTGTGACCTGTCTCCATCATCTGAACTCATATTTACTGGGATCTCAGGATCAAGTGACACAGCTTGTTTAGTCTCATCATTTTCTGCAGTATCTTCCACAGATTCACTTATCGAATCAAGGTTACTGATATTTGATACATCTGTAACCACAGAAACTGGAACTGACTCCTGATTTTGAACAAAGCCTAAATATTTACTTAATTTGGCAGACAAAGTTGAGAACCCAGTGAAAATAACTGGATTATATGGCTCGTGAGAGAAGACATGATCTCCATCTGGTTCCCTGTTCTCATCTTTCTCACCATCTGCATCCCCATTTATCAGAATAGATCGTTCATCGAATCCATTCGACAAAGGAATATCAACTGTTTCAAAGGCAGATTCACCAGGAGAACGGGATAGTGGAAACTTTTCTATTTGCATAACACATGATGCCGCTTCCTTTGTAAAAATGGTTGAGAACATTGTATACCGATCAGCTAGGAAAGAAGCCTCCAGCATTAGATGATATGCCAGGATAAATGAATACTGTACTACTTCTTTGACCTTTTTCAAGCTATCGCTGTGGCATCCTTTAAGTAAAATCTGCCACATATCAAAAATTCAAAATCAGATAATCATAGGTAGACTACAACAAACTCTAAGGTCAATGTCACAAATTCAAATTTTTGAAAGAATTAGTCAGTTGATACTAGGAAACTACCATGATACACACAACATGTAATGTAGCATTTCATCATACTCCACAATAAATCAAGCACTCACCGTGCAGCCAAGGCGAGTAGGGCAACCCTCTAAAAACATCAGCGTTTTAGTTGGCTTCTTCTCGGCTTCACCCACCGCATTATGCTCCTCGACAATTTTCTCAATGCGAAAGGAATCACAGTGCTTTAACTTCTGACCAGACAGAGAGTCAACTGAAAAAATTGGTGAACCAATACATCGAGAAATTCTCTGTAGACGGTGGAGCTTCATGTCAAACACCAGAGTGACCCCTTTATCAAGAATAGACTTTTGGATATCACGTGAAACAGACTTTTCCACTAGCATGACGTCAGGCTTGGTAGCTTCTATAATATCAACAACAGGCTTCACATACTTCACTTGATAACCTTCGTCCTGTTGGCAATAGTAGAAATAAACAAATAATTCAGAAACTACAAAATGAAAGCTTTCAAACTGGTGAATGCCAAGTTATGTTTCTCCCCCCTACCTGATTCACTGATTGGAGAGAAGAAAATCCACTTATTGGATGGCCTAGTACTCCTTCGACTAACATTATTTTAGGATGCTCATACTTAGTTGCCATGTGTTTAAGTGCAGCATGTTTCTTGAAAACCAGGCCTTTGAAAACTTGACTGCGAAAAAAAAGAATCAATTATTAGGAGAGTACCAGTAGATGGAAATTGAATAAAAAAAGCATATGCAATTTTTATGAACATCAAACAATGCAAAGTCTAAGCAAACAACGGGTAATTGTAATACCTGTCATTGAAAGAACCAGTTGCTATGCATTTCACTTTGATGTACTCAGTCGGATCAAGTGCTTTACCATCAATAGCTGGCTTCAAAAGTGAAGCAGCCTCCCAACACAACCTAGCAACAATCTCGAGCCAGTATTCACCTTCTTCCATAGAGAACCCAGCCGACTTAATAAGCTGACTAACAATGAACTTAAACTTTGAATGTGCCTCCTCAAGCATTACTCTCCGGGTTTCTTCATAAAAATTTATCTTCTCACTGCTTCCATCTTTAGAATCCCCTAACAAACTTGCTTTACTCCACTCAGAACCATCACAGCAATCATCATCATCATCAGCAAAAACTCCGTCTTCTTCATCTTCAGGATTTTCCGGTTCAGGAGGCTCCCAAACCGGAACATCACTATCATCTTCGCGATCCGACAAGAATTGCACATTCTCAACACCGTCTTCTTTCGCCTTCTCATCCAAAATGTTAAGAATATCACTCGGCATACTCTTGGACTTACGCTCTAAACGCTCCACCTTGTGCTCCTTCGTACACTCCACATCTTCTTGACTACTATGACTTGAACACTCATCTTCATTACCCCTAACAAAGATTAAAAAACACAATCTTAATCAACATACTGTTTAAACAAACATTATCCAAAATCCAATATAGAAAAAGTCATATTTGTTTAGTCCTTTACCTATCATAAGTGTATCCATCAACCGAACACTCACCTGATAATAACAATACACAAACCAATTGATCAGGAAACAACATTTACGGGTTTTGAGTCACATACAGAACAAGGAGAATCATTGAAAATACCTGAGAGAGAGCGTTCACTACTACTGGACAAAGAATTAGAAGGCGTCATCAATGGAGTCTCAACAACAACAACTTTTCTAGTTAACAAACCAGTCTCTTGCGTCTCGCTACGAGATTCAGTAACACCACCACGGTCCACTGGACCAAGAACACGAGAAGTAGCCACCTAACTCGAAACCAAAGAGAGAAAAAAACGCGTAAACGAAACAAATCAATCACCGTCATCAATTAAATCAACCACCAAATCACAAATCTTCGAAAAAAAGGAAAACAAAATATCGACCGACGGAGATATGATATGATGATATCTCGAGTTTGCCATAAAACAAAGAGACGCACAGATTTCGGGGGGGGAAAGATCTAAAGATTTTAGGAAAATTTTATAAAACAATTCAGATTTTTCAAATCTCTCCACACAACTCTACTGAAGAAGAACCACGAAAGGAAAAAAAAAATCAACAATCCAGGAGTCGACGCGGCCAACAGTGAAATCGATTTTCAAATTTGAGTTCGCCGGAGAAATTAAACAAGAAGAAGAAAGGAAAAATAAAACAGAGAGAGAGGGAGAGAGAGATGAGAATGACTCACCGCGGAAAGCAAAAGAAGAAGAGATTTGAGAGTTTTAAAAGGTTGGAGAAACCTAAAACATTTACAGATTCTTCTTTAGTATTGTGGCTTCTTAGTGAAACAAGAAGAGAGGAATTGAAGTTTTTTTGTGTTTGAGAGGAAAATGAGAAACGGAGTCGACGGTGATGAGAAAGAAGAGAGACCAAGTTTTTGAAGAAGAAGAAGAAGAAGAAGGAAGACAAGGAAGAAAGAAGAGAATAATATTTTCATTTTATTATATTTTAAAACCTGTGGGCTCCACTTTCCTCCTTTCTCCTACCATTCTTCTTTTCCAATACAATAAAATAAAATAAAAACTTTATTTCAATTAAAATAAAAATAAACTTGTGACATTTTTTTTTCTTGGTTTTTTTTTTTTTTGTTAAATTTTTATTTATTTTGATCTTGACCGTTAAATCTGTTTACATACATCTAAAAAGACACACAAAAAAAAATGAATAAAGTGAAATTATAATAAAAGATTATGATTATTTACGAATAAATTTCTAATATGGCTATTTTTTTACTAGTTAATAAAAAGTGAGATGAGTAGTCACATTTTTTTGAGTTCTATCTATATGAATAGTTGCTTCGTTTGTCTCTCTCTCTTTCTCTCTAGTCTGTTTTCTATGCTTTTTGACTAAATAAATTTCCTAAATTCAATGGATATACATAGTGCATGTACGTATGATCAATGAAGTATATGGCTGAATGTGTTAAAAAAACAGGATAGTACATATATTTTTAAGAATACAAGTAGATTCGGATTTCTTTTTCTTTTTCTAGTGCATTTTTTATTTGTATCAACAATTTTAAAAACAACAAAAAAATCGGATGATACTAATAACAAATAAATTAATAATGTAAGGCGTTAAGTTGTATAGATTTGTTCGTATTACCTAAAAACAAAAATTACAGAGCAAAAGTTCAAATTACAGAACTAAATTACTAAATACCAAAATAAAATTAGCCGTTGGTCAAAACTCATGGCGTGATTGTTATGAATGATAAGACATTACAAATGTATAGCCAAACTTACATGATTTTATAATTTCGAGGCAAACTATTTTATTAATTTATCAAATTATTAATTTACCAAATTTTATATTTAAAAAAATTTATTTAGATTTTTCTTAGAAGTATTAAAAATCAGTGTAATAAAACCCAAAATTATTAGAAATAAACTCTAACAACAAATAATGCAAATTTAATGACTAAAAAAAAAACAAGAGTATAGTCATATTCACTAAATTTTCTTAAATATATATGTATATGTTTTGATAAATGTATATAGTTATTACTTTAATTTCTAGTATTTATGGACCATGTATTTACAGAATTTTAAAAAAAATATTATCGTATATGTAAAATTTTACATTGACCCAACTCATAGCCGAAATAATTTATTAATTTATCACATATTAATTTATAGATATTTAAAATTGATAATTAACATATATATATATATATATATATATATTCTTATATTATCATAGTTGATGAAATCCTTTTTAAGCATCCTTAAAGATGAAAGATACAATGAAGAGAGTATAAATAATAAGAAATTAAATAATTGCTCTCAGTCTCCATATATGTGACTTTTATAAATAGTAATTCTTTTTTACAGGTGTATAAAAATGATGTGTATAAATATAGTTGTGATGTATTATCATGGTTAATGGATATGTTCTACTACTTATTGCCAAATGTTGGTAAATTCAAAGGCTAAATACCAAAATAAATTAGATGGTTGTCCCATATTATACATGATTTTATAAAATTGTAAAAGTGTTACAAATATATAAATGAGTAAATATGAATATTTTCATATGTTTTTAATTACTACTTATTGCCAAAAGTTTGTAAATTCAAAGGCTAAATACCAAAAAAAAAAATTAGATGTATAAATATGTTTAACTACCTTGTTAGCATCATATAGGAACATATGCTAGCTATAGTAAGTATTTATATACAATGATAAATACTAACGAACTAAACTAGATGAGTGTCCAATATCATCATTTTATAAATGGCATATATATATATATATATATATATATATATTTCATATGCTTTTGACCAAATAAATAATCATAATGACTATCCAAACTTCAATTGATACATAGTGTGCATGTACTATTTATCAAAGTAGATGGGTGAATGTGAAAATTAATAGGCTATAATTTTCTGAACTACTAATTAAAAAGTTAAGCATTTTTTGGAAGATTGTACAAAGTTAAAGTTAGAGTAAGACCATACATTTTTACATTTTCTAAATACAAAAGTTACACTACAAAAATTCAAAAAACAACACAAATATATATATATATAGTTACGGATAGTTTTAAAATCAACATCTAAATTACCTTTATATGTGTATATATATATATATATATATATTACCTTGTTAAAAATTTAATCATACATCAAATTTGTATTAATGATGATAATTTTCTATATTTGTAACATCTTTATTCTTTGTTAAAATCACGGATTATACCTGAAAAAACATCTATTTTTTGGATTTAATATTTTCTTTGGAATCACTTTATTCTAGCTTTTTGTCTTTAAACAATGCAAAAAAGGTAATAAAAATATTTATCTAATTATATTCACTTATATATCTGTAATGATTTTTAAATTATAAACATGTTTTGTAATAAATAATCGCCCTAGTAATCTACTAGCCAGAAATGCTATAACAAATAATAGTAATTTTCATTTTCATTATTATGTTCCTAATTTTCTTAGAAGTGCTCTTCATTACATTATGCTTAAATGAAAACAGTCGTTAAAAAAACATGTTTTGTAATAATACAAGTTATTACTTTGTATTATTTTGTTTACATTCCTTGAAAGATTAATGTACAAGAATGTGTAAAATCCAAAATCCTAAATATCAAGGAAAAAATGTAAGGTCTACATAAAATCTTAGATATCAAGAATTTTTCTATAGCATGCCTAAGTTTCATAATTAGGAAAGACGTTTCAAACCTAAAATTTTTGTAGAGAAGAATATATTTTTGGTGTATTATCATTATTGATGGATTATGTTTATCTTGTTGGTAAATTCCAATATATGTTTATTCCATTATAAACATCTTACAAAGAAAAATTAATGTTGTAAGAAAGAGATTACAAATACAATGCTAAAGAAAAAAAAATAGATTGTATATTTATTTAAGATCATGCATAACTTTTATAAATAGTAAAAACGTTACGAAGATCTAAATTAAAATATATCAACATAATTTCTCTATGATTAGTGAATTTTATCGACATAAATTTTAATTTTGCTAAAAATTAAAATTATCAAATGTAGTTGTGAAACAAAAGTTAAAGACTACAACTAGTTTTTTTCCGTCAAAAGCTGATTTGTATTAATTTGGATCAAAGTGTGAATGATACAAGGTTGGAGATAACCATAAAGGCATTTCAACCGAAGAAAAATAGAAATCACAATGTATACAACCAAAACGTGCTAAAACATGAGCAGCTTCATTACATGATCTTCGAGCAAAGACTACAAAATAGTTATTATTATTTTTGTAGTTTAATTAACGTTTCTGTTAATTTGTATATATTACTCATTTTTAAAATTGGTAATTATCTTGTCATTATTTATGTAAATATAATTGATATTAATTTTTCAACTCAAAATTCACTCTTTCAAAAAAATTCATAAACCATATAATTTTTTATTAACGTCGAAAAATGAATTATATTGATGAATTAATGTAAACGACAAACAATTGGCTTGAAAGCCAAAGAGGTGGTAAAAAAACACCTGAGTTGAAATTGTTTGTACTACAACCAAAATTTGTTAGTATATGAGTGACATTGTTACAATTTCAATTTGAAAAAACAAATTAAGACCTTTGAAAACACGATCCCTAGTAAAGTATGTCTTGAGTGACTCTCTTAATAGAAGTATCGTAGAAATTTTTATTTAACATCTTAGTGAGTGTGTTATTATTGTCTCCTTCAAAAATAACATTGGTGACTCCTCAAATCCAAGTATGTTGTATTGCCGCTACCAAGGCGTTCGCTTCTGGTTTCGTTGGAGATTATGCAAATCCTAAAGCGAAAGCTCCCCACCCTTGTGAAACTTCATCTTGATCATGTAGTATCTAACCACATTTCGCTTGATTAGTAATTGGGTCGAAAGCAACATCATAATTACATTTTGTAAATTTAGGTGGAGGTCTAGTCCATTTTGTCATTGTCCATTGAAGATCAGGTGTCATAGCTTGTTGTGTACGTTCCATATAACAAGACCATTCTCGAACATCTGATTTAGCACGTATAAATATGTTTTGTGTAGTTTCATGTATACCATTAAATATAAAATTGTTTTTTGGTTTTCAAAAATAGCCGCAGTAAAAGATTCACAGTCTATAGAGGATGAGTAAAGAATATGAGATGGAATATTTGATAACTTCCAAATTGATTCAGCAAAAGGGCACAAAAAGAGGATGTGTTTAATGGTTTCATTGTTTTGAAAGCATCATGGAAAAATTGGATCTAAATTCATTTCACGAGTAACTAAACGTGTAATAGTAGGAAGTGATTTTAAGAGAATCCGCCACATAAAGTGTTTAATCTTTGGGAGGATATTAAGTTTCCATATTTGACGCTTAAGCATAATTGATCCATGTTGGATGCACGGAAAATCATTTGTTGGTTAGGGTTATGCATAGAAAGCCAATACTCCGACTGAACTATATAATCGCCTGATTTGTCATAATGCAATATAGTTTTATCTAGAGATATAGTGCGTGCCAGATAGGTATTGATAATGTGATTGATCTTCATCATCAATTTTTGTTCTAATATTATCATTGTCCCAATAATGTAATTGATCTTCATCATCAATTGTTGTTCTAATTTTGTCATTGTCCCAATAACGAAAGGAATCCCTTGAGGAAATGAAATCTTCGAGATGTAAGTTTTCATCATGTATTGAGCTATATACTGGTTTTGGAGGGTGTGTATTTGTTGCATTGTCATGATTCACACGAACTCTTTTGCCATCGCCAACAATATAACTATAACTAAGTTTTATTATTTTTAGCCCTTCTAAAATAGCTGTCCAGCCATAAGATTGATTAGCTCTCTTTTGCATTTAAAATGTTGTCATCTCTATAGTATCTAGCTTTGAAAACCTTTGCAAACAAAGTATGAGGCTGTTGTTTTAATCGCCAGGCTTGTTTCGCGAGTAGAGCGTCATTAAAGTTGAAGAGGTTCTTAAAGCCTAATCCTCCCTCTGACTTCTAATGTTGTAGTGTATCTAGGTTATCCATGGATTTCTCTATCTTGGTTGTCTTTGCCCCACCAAAGTTTTTGAATGATTGATTCAATCTCTGATAGAATTTCCATTGGTAACTTAAAACAAGACATTGTATAGACATGCATTGCTAGTGCTACAAATTTGATTAGAATCTCTTTACCAGCCGGGGATAAATAACGTCCACGCCAGAAAGCTGTTCTTTGTTTGACCTTGTCTATAATATAATGAAACATTTCACTCTTTTTTTACCAAACTGTTCTAGGAGGCCTAGATACTTACCACCTCCACCATGGTTTGGAATTGCAAGTATAGTTTTGAGCCTATTATGTAATTATCCTGGCACCCTTGATCTGAATGTTATCAGTGATTTGTTGGTGTTGATCTTTTGTCTAGAGTAGTATTCATAAACCTCGAAATCCTCTTTTATTGTTTTACAATTTTGAGTGATGGTGGGGAACTCCATTTCCTATTCTAACACCTCGAATGTCTCCCTCTTTGACTCTTGTTTTGATGATGTGACTCATTATATCTGCATAGAGTATAAATAAATACGATGATAATGGGTCTCCTTGACGTATACCTCTTTTCAGGGACAACCATATCATGGGGGGAACCATTAAGGGTGTAAAATAGTTGCAGCGGTTGGGGCAGACAAATCCGTCTGCAGAGTATACCGCTTTTTATTTACCATTCATCAAACTTGTCCGTAGTAGTGTGGTCCAAAAAACAGAGATAAAACCGCAGCGGACCAAATACGGACCGCTTTTGCATACAAATAGAGTTATACCGCAGTGGTTTGTTGTCCACACTAAAAAAAGTGCCGTCTAATCTGCAAACGGATTTGTCTGCCCCGACCGTGGTAACTATTCAGACCCTAATTAGAACTGAATAGCTAACAGATCGAATTGAAGACATAATCCACTCTATCCATTTTGTTGAGAAACCAAATATGCATTGTAACCTCTAAGAAGTTCCATTCGACTCTATCATATGCTTTGGTAATATCTGTTTTGATGGCCATATAATTCTTTGATACTTGTTTTCTTGATTTTAAAGAATGCATTACTTCATGGACGATCATAACATTGTCAGTTACTAATCTCCCTGGTATAAAGGCAGCTTGTGTATTAGAAACAATAACATTTAATGGTTTTTTAATCTATTGACCATGCATTTAGAAATGATTTTGTATAAGTCATTGCAGAGTGCATTAGGCCTATAATTTGATAAGGTTGTTAGTTCAGTAGTCTTTGGCATCATGCAGATGTTGGTGTGGTTTATACCGGATTTCATGTAGTTAGTGGCAAAGAAATATTTTACTTCTCTTATTATATATGGACCAATGATATCCCAATAATGTTCATTGAATCTAGCTGTGAGGCCACCAGACCCTGGGGCTCTATCGTCGCCAATATAAGATATCATCTCATATATCTCTCCATCTGTAAATTTGTTAGTCAAGTCAGCATTTATCTGCATGTCAGTCTAGAGGGGAAGTCGCCAAAGTCAACCAGCGACAAAGGTGTCCTATTGGAAGTGTAAATGCTTGTGAAGTACGTTTGAACATGATCACCTATCATCAGTGCCGGCCTAGCAAAAAATAGGGCCCAATACACAACAATTTTTAAAATGGATTTTATAAGTAAAATTTAAAAGTTGAGACAAAATCTTAAAAGTTCATAAAATATAGGCCTATTTTTGCAATAATAAATAGATAAAGATTTAAAATTGAGACCAAATCTTAAACTTTTTGAAAAATAGAGCCTATTATTTGCAATAAAAATATTTAATTGGCCCTAACTCTTTTGCTAAAAATTTCAAGAAAAAATGGAGGCCCAATACTTTTGTATCGTGGGATGGGGCGGGTCGGGACTGCCTATCTTTTGGTCTCCAATGTAGAGATTGTTGTTTGAATCTCGTATACTATATATGTAATTTCTAGCTTATCTAGTTTTTGTGCTAGCATGAAAAAAACATGTGTTACGATCACCCAAATGTAACCACCAGTTTCTGCTTTTATTATGCCAGTAAATATTCTTCATCTCGATAAGCCTTGCTAAGTTCTTCTTGAAGTCTTGGTATGTCGCGTCGATGTTTTGTGGATGCTTGTCATAGCTCTATTTAATTCCTTTTGATAATAGTTTATTCGTTTTGCAGAATTCATATTTGCAACATGTTTCCTTTTTGTCATCGTTCGTCTACAAATATTGATTTGGTCACTAATGAAGTAATAGCTATTTTGTTTACATGAGTTTTAACCATTATCGACTATTTGAGCGAAGTTATCAATTTCAGTAAGTCGTGTATCAAAAGGGAAAGTCTTTGTGATAGGATGTTTTGGAGGATTGATGGTTGTAAGGATTGGTTTATGATCAGAACCATTGAACTCCAAAAATTCAGCTTCTGTAGAAGGGAAAAGAGAGGCCCACTCAGAGTTAACCATAACTCTATCTAAACAGCATTTGACAGTGCAATTATGTCGCTCTCCTATCCAAGAAAACATATCTCCTTTTAACTTGAGGTCAACTAAATAACATACAGAAATCATGTGATTAAATCTTCTAAACGTCCATTCTTCTCTTAGAGGTCCTCCAACTTTCTTTGAGTTACAAGTGATCTCATTGAAATCACCTTATTTCATTCAAGGGTCACTTCTAGTTGTGCCTAAGTTTTCTAAGTAATCCCAAAAGAAATGTCTTTTTTGCTTGGATTTGGATTACCATAAACACCCGAAAAATATAAAGCATTAAGATAAAAGTTGATATGAACATCAATCATATGTTCATCCTGATACAATTTAAATGTAACCATGTAAACTAATATTGAAAAGATTTTGTATATATATATATATATATATCATATTTAGAGATTAATCATTTTTTTTTGTTTAATTATGGATTTTCTTGATTTTAGATACACTTATCTAAAAGAATTTTTAATAGGTGTTAAACAATCATTCACCTTAGTTCTCTCTAGGCACAGAAACCAAGGTGGCCGCCGCAAGCCTTCAACCGCATCTTCGAATGACCATCCTCTGCTGGATTTTCATCAGTCCTCTTCCGTGAGAAGCCCATATGCTTTCTCTCTCGGAATATATCTCCAATTTCCCGAAGAACCTTCCTCTCTCGAGAGAAAACAAAATTTGATCACCACAAAATCCCATATTTGCAACCGCTCGCTGATGCTATGGTGTTTCTAATTCACCAGTGTCCTTCCACCGTCCTCCTACCGCCTAATCATAGTTTCTCACCTATCTCGGGTCCGTCCAAGGATCGCGAAGGACAGTTTCTCTTTTTCTGTCTGTAGATCTTAAACACCGGCGGCCCTTATTCCCATCTCCATTTCTCGTGTCAAGATTGTTATGTTGTCGGTGGTGGGTTCTTCTTGTCTAAGGCCACCAGATCCGGTGTTGCTGGTGAGTCTTGTGTCTCCTCTTGATCCGCCGAAACCACCAAATCTGCCAGACCCTCTCGATGAGTAAACTTCAACTTGGCCGTTGTCGTCCTTTGGCTTGCGTTATCAATATGAACAGTTCTATGGTGAGTGGTATTCTCTCCTCCTCCTCCTCTCAGCCGCAGCTCCTCTGAAGCTTGGCTCGTTCTCTTTGCTTATGGTTAATAGTGTTTCAGAACCAGTTTGTCTCCTTGTTTTAAAAATCGGTCTAGGCGGCCGTGTAATTGCCGGTTACATGATAGGCAGCTCTCTGCCGCCGTGATTTGAATCCAATCGGCCAAAAAATCGGGAATCAAAAAAAAATTAAGGTTTTTGATGTTCTAACTATGATTTTTGTTGTAAATCAATCATATAAAGGCTAAAACTATAAGAATTAACAAAGTAGAAAGAAGAATAATTGCCAAGAAAATGAAAACCCAGCTTAAATTAGGGTTTTCATATCGAAATCGATAAGGAAGAAGATGAGGACATTTTCGTCATTTTGTATTCATTAATGAAAAATCGAGAATAAACAAAAAAAGAGGTTGGTGAGGCTTGAACCCATGAACCCTGGATTTTATGTGCCACTGCACCACCGACGAATCCTAACAACATGTTACAATTTTACTATATTATAGATGTATATAGATAAAACCCCTAAAACTAGTCTCCGATTTAAATCCGATTTTTCGATTAATCGCTAGGCTCTCACTCACCGCCCGACTAGCGCCTAGCGATTTCTAAAACAGCGGTTTGTCTTAAGCTTGGATCTATCGGATACTTCCTCGAGTTTATCGGATACTTCTCCAGCCTCTCATTGCTTGCTGTTGAGACAAGGTCAGTTTGTCCCCAGGTTAGAACCACGGTTGTTGGTTCGTTTTCTGTCCAATTTCGGCGGAATTGTTTCATCGGATACTTCTCCGATGTAACCATACTTGTTTCCGTCTAGTCTAAAACCATTTCTGTTAGTTCAATCTTTGCTCAGGGTCTGTGTATGAGGCAGATCTTTTAACGTCACAATGTGTGGTGACTATCTCTTTACCAGTCGATGGTTATGTGTTGATTGCTACTTCTTTCATAGGTGTTCTTGTGATAGTTAGTCTTGATACTTCTCCTGGTGTCCTATCAAACTTTTTCAAGTTTGTGTCTCTATGTTTATCTTGTGGTTCATTTGATTTATCTTTTCAATCTGCTATTCGGGTGTGTCCGAATATGCTCTATCTTGTATGTTTCTCTTTCTAATATAAGTTTGGGTGAAAAAAAATTAAGATGTCAAACAATATATATGAATTAGTGTTATAAAATAAAATTATTTATCATATTGTTCTGACAAATAAAACGTTATTTATACCTCGATTCTGCTACTCATGAACGCATATATAGAGTGTGCATTTTGTGTGATGTCTTATGATAAGGGCAGTCAATTAAACAAGGGAGAGATAATATTATGATTACAAGCTTATAATTGTATACTAATGAATATGATTAATGCATAGAAACTTTTTTTTGTTTTTGGTCAATAATGCATAGAAACCTATTCAATTTGAAAACTATGTAAAAAACATAATATAAAGTGGTGTTATTGGATTTGCTGCATAAACGTTTAACAAAACTTGTACCATCTGAATTCAAAGGAGATATTTCATTTTCTGCAATTAAGATATATGTTTTTTAAGTCATTTAACTATATACATAAAAACAGAAAAATAATATCAACAAATTAAACGGATCTGCAAAACTATTCTAGGTTGATGATAAATCTTTAAAGAAAATACACATTACCTATTAAACCAAACTTTCATTTTAAATGTTTCTATCTATGAACAAAAATTATTTATCTTATCCTATATCTATATTATAATCAATCACGACATGTATATACAACAAATATTCAACAACAAACATTATTTTATAGAGCAATGATTCAATCGTTGCAATCAAATGCAGAATAAATTCAATCATTGGTTTGGTGATTCACTGATTTGTGATTAGTGAATGAATATACGTTTTGAGGGGGGAACGACCATGATCCATTATGAACGTAGCTGGTCTATAGAGATCTCACCACGTAGCTTGACTGACTAGGATGGTTTTGAGAGATCAATGGTTGAAACGAGAGAAGAAGAACACGACTACCTATCAGCACAACACGTGGCAGACCGATGCTTGTACGTCGTCATTTGTAGCCTTGGCTTATTGGTCCGTGTCATAGACGGAAACTTCAGTATTGTATATTTGTATTTATGTTTCTCGTTTTGTCCAATATTAGAGTGTACTCTTTTGGTAAACTACGTATATAAGATTATTATGTCATCCGTTTCTTCATAGATATCCTTGTGTCAATAACTTTCATTCAAAGAAATAAATTAATTAATAAAAACATGAAAAAGTGACTTAGTTATATTTTTTATATTTTAAAATATGTTTTTATCTTATATATATTATCAACTTTTTAACGGAAGAAAAATAATTTTCTTTTACTAAAAATACATCAAAATGACATAATATTTACATGAAACTATCTTAAAAACGAAAGTTATTGTGAATCAGAGTTAAAGAACAATGCTTTTCATATTATACATTAGAAAATATCAACTACAATCACTTGGATTGTTAATTTCATTGCTTAGTATAGTGATTCATAATGTATTATATTGTATATATCCGCTGATATTGAAAATATATATTTTAATTTGCAATAGGATAATTAATCCATTAAATTTGTAAAGATTGATACATCTATTCTTACACATTCATGTTCGGTTGAAACCACATTACAAGTGAATTATGTGTTGTTGATGTGTGACAAGAAGGAAAAGTGTTAACGAGAGAGTTCAAAATTTTAAAGTTTTTGCTACAATCCGAAAATGTTGGAGATTCCTGTCTTCAACATAAAAAAAATGGAGCCATGTTACCCATCACGCCAATTTTATAATTCTTGTCACACTTCAAGACAAAACTATTGTCTTTTCTCGGTCCTTATTATATATATAGTTTCAATCATTTTTGTTCTCGTGGTAGAAAAAACAACTACATATTCTCTATAAGACTATAACACACGCCCATACTTTAGCACTTGAACGATGATAATAAATCAGAATTTTTAAAAAATGTTTGAATTATGTTTAGATTTTCTGCATTTGTTTCTAGTTTTCTATATAAATGCATATTTATAATCACACATGTTAAATGTATGTTCTTATTTATATAAAAATGCATATTTATAATCACATATTAAATATAAATGCATAATCATAATCACATGTTAAATAAGAAAAATTGAAACAAATTTCTGTTAAATATATGCATATTTATAATCACATGTTTATAATAGGAGTTTATTTTATTTTATCATTATGTTTGCTTTTGAAATAATAAGAATCTGAAATGAAAAAGATTAATTTCTTTTCTTACAAATTTCTTTTTCTTTATTTTAAATTTGATATATTAAGACTAACAAAGCAAATCTATATATACATTTTTGGAGACATTCATGAAATAAAACCTGAAGTTCAAAACTATTTACAAGTATGCCATTTGCATTTATATTTTGTTTATAAAATTTAAACGAAAATATTAAAATTGATTTACCAATTTTGGAAAATCGGAACTGAGATTATATACATTAATTACTGTTACAAATCTAATATTAAACACAATTTTCCATAAAACTGGGATCCTAATTTACTCACTCTGTAGTTTTGGAAACAAATTGATTACATAATTATTATACTTTCAAAAAGAGAAATATTCTCACCGTAATAATTATGTTATACATAACTATAGCAAGAGACTAAAATAGTTTTGGAAACATAATAATTAATGTAGTTATTTTTCTAAGGAAATATTTCAAAAAATTTGTATTCTTCTTATAGTTGCCTAACATATAACTTTTAATTAAGTTTTCTAAATAATAAAATATCTTAATTCCGACTTTTAAAATACGAAAATAATAAAAAGTTACACAACAAATAATTGTGAATTTTCATAAGGATGGTTTTCATTGATAAATACCTAAGCTGTTAAGATTACTGCACAAATCTTTATAAGAATATCTTTAAAAACCATCTAACTTATCTAACAAAAAATAATCTAATTATTCATAAAGTTAAATTAATTGTACTGTAATATTCATTTTTGACTATTTGGTTTTCTAAATATTATTTCTGGATTTTAAAATAGTACACGTAATAATATCACTCTGCATGTATAAGAAAATTTGTGATTACGGGTTATAACCAATGATAAACTGAATATAAATATATATATACAAATAAATATAACTTAATTTTTCAATATTTTAATTTTAAATAATGGGCCCGCGGTGAACCGCGGGTTAAAATCTAGTCTTATACAACATCAAAAATTTTAAGTTTGGATTTTCCTATTATGTTTCAGCACCAGTGGAAAAGTTTGTTAAAACGCAGTTTAGAAACATAGCATTTGTTAATTTTCAAATGTTCAAATTATAGATGAATTTAAGATAAGGTAATAAAAAGAAGAAGAAATAATTGCATGAGATAATATTTAGAAGAAGTGAATTCAAAATTTTTTTGATTATTTAATGCTCAATCAGAAAAATAATCATATGATTGGTTATTCTAAAAATGATATTAAAAATTGTTAGTGGTATTAATCTATACTAATAAAAAGTAGGAGATATAAGCTCTTTAAGGGGTCCACATGAGATTTAAAACAACTAATAGGGATTAGACATGTCATTAATTAATATTTTTTAAAATTCCAGAATTTTGTATATTCAGATTTTTTTAATAACAATCGGGATCAGACATCTCAATATTTAACATTTTTGAAATTATGTAAAATTTCTATATAAAAATACGTATAAATAAGTGAATGTACAACGTCCCACATCGGCTAGAAATTTTTTAGACAATGGCTGAGAACCATTATAAATAAGACTAATATGCTTTCAACTATGAATGAGCAGGAAACTTGATTTATCAGGCGTCCAAATTTTAAAATTTTAAAAGTTTAAAATATTTTAATTATCTATACTAATAAAAATTGGAGCTATAAACTCCTTACGGCGTCTACATAGGATTTTAAACAACCTATCGGGATTCGACATGTTACTAATTAACATTTTCAAAATTTACAGGATTTTCTATAATATAATTTTTAAAACGACCAATCAAAATCAGATTTCTCAATATTTAACATTTTTGAAATTATGTAAAATTTTTATATTAAAAAACTTATAAATAAGTGTATGTACAACGTCCCACATTGGCTATAAAATTTTTAGACAATGGCTGAGAACCACTATAAATAAGACTAATATGCTTCCTACTACGAATGAGAAAATAGGCAATGATTTTGGTCTTAGAGTTTGATGGGTTAACAAGTTATTAAGTAGAAGAATGTGAGAAAGTAGATGAGGAAGAGGAAGAAGAAGAGTATAACGAAGAATCGGACGGTAAAAGTAATAATGATAATTATCATGAAATTTTGACAATAAAAATGACGAGAAAGAATATGAAAAGTAAGAAAACAATGAAAAAAAACATGAAAACATAGATGGTGGTTGTCAATTAAATATGAGAAAACAAGATTAATTCATGATTAAAAAAATGTTTTGTTTGTTTGGCCGTAAAAAAATGGTTTAGTATATGCAAGGTCACCAGTTCGAATGTCCGATCTGTCTCTCTTGGACGTCTAGTTAAATCCATGATTCTTTTGATCAGATTTGATTTTTTAGCACAAATGATTTTTAAATTTTTTTAAATTTTGGTGTATCGGAAATAAAAATTTGGCCTTAATAGTAATTTAAATTTTTCAATATAATAATATTTCATAACTGTCATCAATCATATATAATTTGTACCAAAATATATCAAATAAATCCACATGTGGTTCAAAACCTAGTATTACTAAAGATTGATAGCTATTAGTCATATTCTTCTATGATTTGAACGATGTATGATATATTTCTGTAAAAAATATTAGTTGTAGTGGTTACTGAAAGTCATAAAAGCAGATTAACTATCTAAATAATTTTCGTTACGCTGGAAAAATTGACATTGCAAATGCATAAAAACTAAGTTAAAGTTATGTTTTCTGTTTTTATTTTTTTTGAAGCGTAAAATTACGTAACAGTAGTTGGAAAAAAATGATAAAAAGTCAAAAATCCGAAGACTCCAAACAAAAACATAGTCACATTTATTTGGTCGGTAAAACTGAATATCCTTCGAATGATTCTCTCTCGTGTATACTTGTGGACATGCTTTAAAAACAAATAATTTACTATTTTTCTGTATATATTATACACGTGTATAAATACAATTATGAACTGATTTTATTGTTCGACTCGAGAATTTAGTTGCGAGACCAAACAGATTGTTAGGTTCGATTTCGTTTCCTGCTGTTCCTGCCTTCCACTTTTAGGCAGTTTCATTATCTAAAATTTTCATTTATTTGTTTCATGCCAAAAAGAGAAACAACAAATAAGTATCTTTCAAAGTTAATTAAAATAAAAGGAAAAAATCAAACGTTTTGCGTAGGAAGATAGGATAACACTATTTCAACTTGGATTCTTAAAAGTGAAAAAATCAGAAATTCCAGATTAAGATGTTTTATGTTGACTTTTTAAAATATCTTGTGCCATTTCCACAGTCTCTTATATATGTAAAATCAAAACAAATTCATTAATTTGGGTCATTTATAAAATTTAACAATCCTGCAAGCTGCATCCATTTATCTTCTTTCTTCGACTATTGACCATGTCTTTTTGGATTTTCTTCAAATCTTTCTTTTTCAATATTGGAATGCCGAATTTAATATAAATAAAGTTTTTATTATTGTTTCTGTGTTAAAAATAGCTTATTTGTTAGTCAAATAACATAGCCTGGTCTTAACTTTTAAGAGTGAGAGTAAAATAATTTAAATACATAGCAGTTTTTTTTTTTTTGTCAAAAATTAAAAACAGATAAGAAATTATGAAAATAGAAAATGGCCAAAACTTTGTTCTAACTTCTAATGTTTGATTTAAGCCTTTAACTCTATATAAATTAAGCATTCATATTTGTGTTAGATTAGATTAATGTAAGAAGATACAAATATCAAACGTATTCATAGGAATTAAAAGTGTAAATACTCTTACATTGACTTCTGGTTCAACCGGTCTGATGGGGACATATTAAAAAAAACAAAAAAAACAAAACAAAATTGGCCAACCGAAACATTTGACTTTGAGTTGTGACGGTTCTCAAGCATCTGATTCGACCGTGTCATTCATACAACTCTCTTTAGAAAGGCCTAAAAGCCCAATATTAATAATAAAAGGGCCCATAGCTTTTAATTTAATGTTCCCAACAATAAAAAAGAGAGTTTTATTTTCGCCGCCAAAACTGATATTTTTTTAATCACAGACGTCAAAAAAAAAAAATAGACGGCGGATATTTTAGGCTCTAGAAGGCACGTGATAGTATCTTCCTCGGCACGTGCATCTGTAGATGACGCTACACGATTCGGCGACGGAGCATTGGAAACTAATCATCACACGTTTACACGGCGAGCATGCACCACACGCGTATGAACAATCCGGTAAGCTTGATCCTGTTGGGTACATTTCCATTTCTACCCCTCCTTTTTTGCTTATTTCCTTCTTCACCACAAATAAATTCTTGTTTTTTTTGTTTCTCACCATAAAAATAGAATAAATTCATAATTAAGTAAATGGAGGAACAAAACAAAAACACGGTTTGCTATTTAATTATTTGAAAAATACAAAGGCGGATGCTATATTTAGAAAAGGTTTGTATGATACAAAAATATATTTTGTATTTTTTTATTTTATTTTGTAAAGTGTACCTAGGTGGTGGACCAAACCTACCTTGTGGTGAGTTTGAGCTTGTTCTATATCGGCGTTTTCCTTATCTCCGCCATTGACCGTGATTTCTACAAAAAAAGCATATAGAATGTAAAAGTATATTAATATATGAAAATCATAACCAAGTAAATAAAATGATATAAAAAAAAAAAGAGATTGATGTGACGGACTTAGTGGCGGCGTGCGAATGGAGTTAACGACCAAAGAACACGCGGCGAAGACTAGGACGACGCAAAACATTAACGTGCGGAGAAACTTCTTTGCCATGTTTTATATTATTTGTTTTTTTTAACAAGCAAAAAACAGAAACTTTCTGGTTGAGACAGAGGTTTTAAAGAAGAAATTTCTAGAAGATGAGAGGAGAAGACAATGTTAGTAGTACGTGTGTTGTGTGTGAAGTATGATAAAAAGGTGGAACAAGTGATATATATAGTTGAGGAAAAGATGAGAATTGAGAAGAATTGGTATATATGTGTTTATGATAATAAATGATGAAAAGAGGTACACCTGTTTGAAGGGTCACATGATTCTCGTCGATTTTCTGATAAAAAAATCATTATGATTTTATTCGTTTAGAGTTATCAATGAACATGTTTCGCGCCCTATGAATAATTTTGAATATGATAACTGTTCATATGGACACGTACGTACCAACAAAGCCTGAGAATTGAGATATGGTAGGGAAGGGCATTATAAACCAAAATTACCATCGTATTTATCTTTTGGGATATATAACTAACATTGTATATACATATTTCAATACTAATCATAGTTCAGCATAATAGTTATGACCAATATACCATTACGGCATTACCATAAGTAATTAAAGTATGCACAAAGCCACAAAGTGTTACCGTTTAAAACTTAAAAGACTAGGAAGCGGCCATAAGTATTCACATAAGTGTTGATGTCTAAATAGGTAACAATTAAGATATTTAGTTTGGTAAAAGAGGGTCGAAGTTCTCTTATTAAATTCAGTGCCGAGGCACAAAAAGGGTCGGACTACAAAGGATTAGTCGAGCTAACAAGGGACGAGTTAACAAACGGCGAGCTACGAGCTCGTCTAAGTTTTACAAGTAACGAATGAGATCGTCTTGTCTTTTTTGATCTGTCCTTTCTCTTTTCGTTTTCCAACCTCCTTTACGGACACTGTACATCCTCATTTATAGGTAACCGTATCGGTTCGTCTCCAGAAAGACTATAATACCCATTCTCGATTTTGGTATTGTTGGGCTTTCTTCCGGATTGGGCCTTTTTTATTGGGGGTCCAGATCCACCCCCAACAATAAGTGAAAAATGACTTGGTAACTCATAAAGTTTTTCATGTGTAATTAGTGGGTAATGAAGATCTCATAAATTCATAATCTTATTATATAAAATTTGGTTCTCAAAGTTAGTAACTCACCAGATCATGACACGTGTTAGTTTTCATGATCAGAGATCAAAGTTAAAAACTCACCAGATCGTGACATGTGTCAGTTGTAACGATTAAACATCTAAGTTAGTAACTCATCAAATCGTGACACACGTCGATTTTAACGATCAGAAATCACAGTTTTCAATCTTGGTAAAACGATGTATAAGATAATTGTAATATTTTTTTTTTGACAACAATTGTAATCTTATTATATTAAAAAAACTTTGTTAATCCTAAAAGTAAAAAGATTGTAAATACACCCCTCTATATAAGCAGAGCAATGATGACATATTTTTCATAAATTCATAATCTTATTATATAAAATTTGGTTCTCAAAGTTAGTAACTCACCAGATCGTGACATGTGTTAGTTTTCACGATCAGAGATCAAAGTTAAAAACTCACCAGATCATGACATGTGTCAGTTGTAACGATTAAACATCTAAGTTAGTAACTCATCAAATCGTGACACACGTCAATTTTAACGATCAGAAATCACAGTTTTCAATCTTGGTAAAACAATGCATAAGATAATTGTAATATTTTTTTTTGACAACAATTGTAATCTTATTATATTAAAAAAACTTTGTTAATCCTAAAAGTAAAAAGATTGTAAATACACCCCTCTATATAAGCAGAGCGATGATGACATATTTTTCACCAAACAGAATAATTTCGACTAGCTTTGTTTTTCTTGGTAATTTTTTTTTTGTTTTTTATTAACCTTTTGTTTGACACATCATTGTTCTTGAACAAGTCTCGAAGGCAATTTATTTGTTGTCTAATAGAATCAACTATATAAAAAGATTCCTAGATATTACAATGTGTTTTCGTCGTTGTTTCTTTGAATTTTGTTTCGTTTCTCAATTTCATAATGGATATTACGCAATCTTTGACTTTGAAGTGTTAACAAAGTTTCTTATACATAATAACTAATTTTTTTAGGATTAACAAAATTTCCACAATGTTATTATTTCTATTAATTTGCAGGAAAAGTAACATAAAAAAGATGAATACACAAATGCAAGATAACAACAGAGATTATATAACACTAGATCATCTAAACAGAAAGCGTTCGTATCTTCGAACGATAGTACGTCTTACAAGAAAGTGGGAAGCAATAAATTATTTAAAAAACAATGAGCTCACTGAAATAAATTTTCTCATAAAATAGAAAAGGGATTAAGGAAAGTATACAAAAAATTATTAATTCTAAAAAATGTAAATACTCACTTCTATATAAACATAGATCGTCTCATATTATTCATCTAACAAAATAATTTATTCAAAAAAATATTGGTTTCAACTTTGTTCTATTGGTCAAACTTTTTTAATGGGAAGACAAATTTTTCTTATTTTTTTAAACCAAAATATACTCATATTTTCTACTTTTTCAGTTTAGAATAGGTAAGATTAATATGTTGACCAAAAAAAAATGGAAGATTAATTTATGCATCTTCTTTTTCTAATACTGTATTTTAAAATTTATTTTAGTAGTTTTACATTGTTTTATTTAATTTATATTTTATCTTTGAATTATTTTAGATTCATATATTACCGCTTATAATTTTCTATTATTTCATTAATTATGTCAAATTAATTTTCTTCTAATTTCTCAACCTTGATTGGTTTGGTCATATACCTTTTTTTGTGCAAACATAATTGTTACCATTCGTTCAATCTCAAAAGGAGACAAAGAGGAGAAGGTCATCAACCTAATGGTTGGATAGAATAAGCTAATCAAACACAAGCTGTAACGCCCCCGAACCGTTCTATAACCACACAGGTCATCGGACAGCCACGGGACGCTACGATGGGAACTGTACCGAGGTGATCCAGTCGAGTGACGGAAGCTGCAGACTTCCCAACCGGTCCTCCCAATTCCACCCGCAACCGAGACTACTTAGGCTTTGCAACCCTCGTGGCCTGGTGCGTTGTGTTGACCCGGACAAGGCCGAGTACCATTTGCAAACTTGCCATGCTTTTCCCGAAAACTGAATATATTACTTCAATAGTTTATTACATTTAAAATAAATCATTAAAGCAATACATAGAGATAGTCGGAAAATTTATCATAAATCACTTATGAAAATATAGGGTTTTTACAAAGAACACAAGAAAAACCCTATCCGGTACCCTAACGTTTGCTCCAGCTCTAGACTTACTTAGGCTTCCTGCAAAACAACAATATTATCATGAGTAATCTAAGATTACTCAGTGAGCCTGGGTACCCCTTTATCCTAAACAGGATTCTACTTCCCAACCCGACTACCCCAGCAAGGTAATAAACAAGCAAGCAAGCTATCACATCAGCTAAACCAACTAGTAAATAAACACAGTTAAATATCAAAGCAACGCAACAGAAACAATAGCGGAAGCAAAAATAAACCGTACACAAGTGAGAGAGATTAGATCACTATGACTCGACTCGAACGATCTAGACTCGCTACTCACAGAGAAAGATGACTAAAGGTGCAAGGACTGCTCGTAAGCATGCTCACTTGGACACAATAGACTCTTAACTCTTACACGACTCACAAGGACGACTAGTATGAACAAGAAACACTTGAACTACGCTAGACTCCTTAACCTTACCACCGTACAAAGACATCTAGAATACTACAAGGATTGCTTGGAATACCCTAGACTCTTTTCACCTAAGGGCCCTCGATAATCTGTTCCGGTTCCATACCATTCCCCATGCCGAGACCACAAAGGTCACCAGCAATGAGCCCGCAATTATGCTACATCGTCATGTAGCGGTCACGCTAGTAGCTAGCTAGCCGTGACAGTGTCCCCGCGTGAGTGGTCGTCGGGAACTCACGCGTGACAACCGCATTTTGGAAACAGATATCGACTCCTATTCTAGCTAAGACTCGAGAAACAGATTCAAGAGACTAAGCTAAAATNTGACTCGACTTGAACGATCTAGACTCGCTACTCACAGAGAAAGATGACTAAAGGTGCAAGGACTGCTCGTAAGCATGCTCACTTGGACACAATAGACTCTTAACTCTTACACGACTCACAAGGACGACTAGTATGAACAAGAAACACTTGAACTACGCTAGACTCCTTAACCTTACCACCGTACAAAGACATCTAGAATACTACAAGGATTGCTTGGAATACCCTAGACTCTTTTCACCTAAGGGCCCTCGATAATCTGTTCCGGTTCCATACCATTCCCCATGCCGAGACCACAAAGGTCACCAGCAATGAGCCCGCAATTATGCTACATCGTCATGTAGCGGTCACGCTAGTAGCTAGCTAGCCGTGAGAGTGTCCCCGCGTGAGTGGTCATCGGGAACTCACGCGTGACAACCGCATTTGGAAACAGATATCGACTCCTATTCTAGCTAAGACTCGAGAAACAGATTCAAGAGACTAAGCTAAAATAAAACACACAACAATTCAAGCAATGCTAGGTCAAGCAAACAAGCCTGAACTCAAGCAAGAATTACAGCATACATTAATCAACAAGGAGCAAGAATATAATCAAGCAACTTAAGATTATTCAACATGCATGCAACCAAATTAAGCGACTTAGGCAAAATAAATGCAACAAGTCCTAATACGCATGCAACCAATTGATTTAACCATTTTAAATCCTTAAGCCCCAAATTACACATGCAAGGTCATTTTAATTTAACCTACTGAATCCTTTTAGTCCGATTAAGTGTGCATGGCCATTTCGATTTAAACTCATAAATCTTCTTGTCCGGTTTAACATGCAAGTTCATTTCGGTTTAACCAATTAAATCCTTCATAATTCGCTAAGCCTTTAAGCTAACCTCCCGCGAATTTATGCAATAATGAAACAAATGAACTTCGCCAATTTCAATCATGCATGCAATCCTCTTAACCAGATTTTAAGTGTCCATCTTACTTAAAATGCAACCAAATTCATTCGCATGGTGATTCATGTTAGATGTGCATTTAAACATTTCACTAACATGATTCCTACCATATTACGCATGCATCCTATTTAACCAGTTCTTCATGCATATAAGCTACATGCATTACCACAAAACTCACCTACATGCACTACCGCAGAATTCACATGCACATGGTTATCTTCTCATAAAGCCTACCATGAACCGCATGCAACAAAATTAAACTAATATTTACGTGCATGCATTACCGCAGTACTCACTTACGTGCACTACCGCAGAACTCACCTACATGCACTACCGCAGAACTCACCTTTTTACGCGTTGATGTTCGCCGGACTTCACCGCACCACTCGATCAGACAATCTTCGCGACGACCGCTTCTCGCTCTCGTCCTTACTCAACCGTACCGCGTCTCGCTTCGTGGTCCGGAACCGCCAACTCATCCGCGGCCTTCTTCGATCACAAGGTACGTCTCGCTCTTGATCTTTCTTTCTCGTCACTAACTCCGATTCTCTTTCGACGATCTCTTTGACCAAACTCCGTCCTTTAACAATGGGTTTCTCGACAGGATCTTCTTCTTCTTCTCTCGATTCCTTTCGACAAGACTCCTCCTGATGTGACCCCGGACTACGGACGTGGTTCACGGACGTACGGACGGAGGATACAGCGGAGCGGACCGGAGAAGCGGTTCGGTTAGGGACGAGAATGGACGCGAATGGACGCGGAACAGCGGACGTACGGACGGATGGTCGGACGCGGCGGATAAATGGACGTACGGACGAGTGAGCGGATGGAACGCGGATGGACTAGAGCGTCACAAGGAGATACTCGACTCGTTCGGCTCTAGTTAGGAAACGGATGGAAACGGATGCTGCGTACGGACGTACGGACGGATGGTCGGACGCGGCGGATAAACGGACGTACGGACGCGTCGGATGGACGAGTGAGCGGATGGAGCGCGGATGGGAACAGACGCTGCGTACGGATGGACGCCGCGGATGGAGCGATGTACGGAAGGAAACGGGACCAAGGAACGACAAGAACGGACGGAGAGAGATTCGCGAGGAGATGCTCGACTCGTTTGTCTCTCGGATAGATGGGGATGAATGGACGGTGGATTGAGTCGACGACACACGGGAGATGGCTCGGCCCGTGATACGGTCGGACTAGAAGGTCATGAACCCGGTTCTTGAACCTTCTAGGGTTTCTCTAGAGCCAAGTCCCGGACTTGAGCGGGAGAGAGGAATGAACAAAGATCCAATCTTTGGGCCAATAATTTCTATATTCCAGTCTTTTGTTTTTACAATGAGGGTTTAGGCCTTTATATAGGCAAGCTTACATAAGGGGGACACTAAAACCCTAGACGCGCGGCCATGATCTGAACCATACACTTGGCCATAAAGTAAAAGCAAAAGCAAAAAGGGAACAAAGACCATCCAACGGTCATAAGAGAGTTCAAAGAAAATAAAGGAAAGGAAGGAAGGAGATAGGGTTGCCACGTCATTGGTGGGACGTGGCTGATAGGATCTTCACTTCCTTGGCCCATAATCTTGTTAATGAAAGTTTCCAAGTCATGAGCCAAGCGGGAACGAAGTGGAGATGCACTAGAGCTCGCTGCCTCGTTAAAACCCCTTCGGTAAACCCATTGGGACAAACCCGAAGTAGGAAAAAGAGTACAGCTCCTTCTAATGACTTAGGGGTGTCTTCACGCTAGCGTGATGGTGAAGACACACAAATCAAGCTTCCCAAAGCTGGTCGCACCCAAGGCTCTTCATTGGTGATGCTAGCCATGAGCCATTGGTGTAAGGTTGGAGCTTGGCCTTGTATTGCTCATTAGATGACGTTGTCTTGCTCCTCCTAGATGATCCTTGGGGACTGGTTGATGCCGCGTTGATGTTCTGGACCGACTTTGATGCTCCTACGCGAGCTGCTAGACGATGGTACCAATGTACCGGTTCTCACCGCGGTACGGTCATGACCCGGGTTCCATCATTCCCTCCCTCTTGAAAAGGTTTTGACCTCAAAACTCTGTCCAAAACCTGGATCAAAAAGGAAACCAAATCAGCAGCATCAAAAGTTCAACCAAGGTCTAATTTTACCGGGATCAAAAGGAAAAAGTAAGGCCTTAAGAGAAAAGGATAAGACTTCCCCGGTAAGGCCAGCAGTATTGGTCGCTCCTATCCCATCATGAACCTTGGTTGCTTGTGGGGACTCTCCTGGATGCCACACAAAGGTTTGGTCCGCACAGAAGTGGCAAAGATGATTGGCCGTAGGTCCTTGTGCGGTGACGGCCTCGGCGCTCTGGATGGAGAAGGGTGGCACGGTATTGGCAACTCCCAGCTGGAGCATACTACCTGAAGTAGTCATGAACATTACCGAGTGCAAAAATCCATCAATGGCCATCTTCGGTGACTCCTTGAGCTTGAAACTCCCCATTGCCGAGTGAGCACCGGATAGGGAACTGATCACACGGTCAGAATCTTCTTTGGCGTCGCCTAGTGGTTCGTTACACGTCCTGGATGAAGATTCATGTACCATGGCCTGCTCCGAGCATGGCAGTCGAAGGTCGGCTTGGTCTCGATCAGGAGCGGTAAGGAGTCGACCGCTGTTCGCTTGATTGCCTGGGCTTGTACCACCGAGTATATGCGCTTGGTGATCCGGCGGCTCGGCTGGCTTCTCTATGATTCCTCCAAGGCCGTTGACATCTTCTTTATTGTCCGGTTCATGGTCCGGTTGCGTCCTTGTCATTTCCGGCCTGGGTATGATCTGGGGACGGACTTCTCTTTGGGCTGGTTCCTCGTTCCGTGTGGGCAGTTCACGGCATTGGACGGTCGGATCATGTCGTCTCCGATGTGTCTCATCACGGTCCGGATTAGCAGTTGGTCGCGGATCTAGCGTTGGCGGAGACACAAGGGCCGAGTGTTGGTTCCGCGATGATTCTCCATGGGTGTAAGATGTCTCTACTTGGCCCAACATTTCTCCAAGGTATTGGAGTTGAGATTGGATAGAGATCAACTCGTCCATGAAACTTATTGCTCCGGGAGAATACACCAGCGTCCTTGGGGCTTGTTCCCTTGACTTAGCCCAAGGTCCAACAATGCTTGGCTTGGTTTTAGCTCGGCCGCGACTGGACTTGTTGGCCGGTGATGCGCGGGGTGACCAGCTCGGAAGATCTTGTGTTCGCGTACGGTACGCCCTTGACTTGCTGGATGATCCGCACGGTGACCAGGTCGGAACTTTGCGGGTATGTCTCGGGTACTCCTTCTGCAGCTCTCGGTGATACCGCGGTGGCGCATAGTAAGGACCCAAGTGTTCGCCTTCGGAGTCTTCGTCACCTTTNGCGTTCGCCTTCGGAGTCTTCGTCACCTTTTGGCCATGACTCGCGATAAGGGATGGCTTGTGTAGCGGACGGCCAATGGTGGTCCTGTATTCCATGCCCTTCATCATAGTCCCTTTCGTACCATGGTTCGTCTTCAGAAGTCTCTGGTTCCGGATCTGTACCATGGTGTTTGTCGTACCATGACTCGCCTTCGGTGGCCTCTTGTTCCGGGTTAGTACCATGGTGTTCATCGTACCATGGTTCGTCCTCGGTAGCCTCTGGTTCCGGTTCACTACCATGGTGTTCTTGGTACCATGGTTCATCATCGGAATAACGATCTTCGTGCTCCATACTTGATCAATGTCGAATCAAGCATTGGCTATCGATCGCAGACTTGGAACTACGTACGATCAACGATACGGACGGCCAATGGTGGTCGGACGGCGGTACGGACAAATGGTACGGACGGCCGATGGTCGGACCTCGGTACGGACGTCAGGTACGGACGACCAATGGTGGTCGGACGTCGGTACGGACGACTGGTACGAACGGTGGTCGCGGTACGGACGGCGGTCGCGGTACGGACAGCGGTTGCGGTACGGACGGCGGTCGCGGTATGGACGGCGGTCGCGGTATGGACGGCGGTCGCGGTACGGACGGCGGTCGCAGTACGGACGGCGGTTGCGGTACGGACGGCGGTCGCGGTAAGGACGGCGGTCGCGGTACGGGCGATGGTCGCGGTATGGACGATCTGTGACGCGTGGCCGTTCGAGCAGACCCTACACAAAGATGAACGCGTGGATTCTCTGTTTGTTGGGATCGACACAAATAGACAGACCTTGGACAGCTAATGATAGAAAAAGGTAAAACAACAGCAAAAGCAAAAGCAAAAGCACAACAAGACAACCTAAGTTCAAAACAAAAGATGGACCACACGCGCTGGGACTCTAGACGCTACACGTGGTTTTTAGGCCACCACTAACAAAGACCAAACAAAAGAACACAACTTTATGGATCTAGACTACCCAAACGAAGAACAGCTCAAGAACACTAAACACCTAGCAAGAACAAACTCTATACAAACGGACTAGATCCTAAACAAGACTCAAACTTGAACAAAATATGAAGCTAAACCTAGAGCACACCAATAATGCAAAGGATGATAAAAGATGCAATTTTTATGGGTTTTCTTTTTATTAAAATGCAAAACAGAAAAGTAAAGGATAGATACAACCTTGTAGGAACCTTTAGCTCTGATACCAAACTGATGTGACCCCGGACTACGGACGTGGTTCACGGACGTACGGACGGAGGATACAGCGGAGCGGATCGGAGAAGCGGTTCGGTTAGGGACGAGAATGGACGCGAATGGACGCGGAACAGCGGACGTACGGACGGATGGTCGGACGCGGCGGATAAACGGACGTACGGACGCGTCGGATGGACGAGTGAGCGGATGGAACGCGGATGGACTAGAGCGTCACAAGGAGATACTCGACTCGTTCGGCTCTAGTTAGGAAACGGATGGAAACGGACGCTGCGTACGGACGTACGGACGGATGGTCGGACGCGGCGGATAAACGGACGTACGGACGCGTCGGATGGACGAGTGAGCGGATGGAGCGCGGATGGGAACAGACGCTGCGTACGGATGGACGCCGCGGATGGAGCGATGTACGGAAGGAAACGGGACCAAGGAACGACAAGAACGGACGGAGAGAGATTCGCGAGGAGATGCTCGACTCGTTTGTCTCTCGGATAGATGGGGATGAATGGACGGTGGATTGAGTCGACGACACACGGGAGATGGCTCGGCCCGTGATACGGTCGGACTAGAAGGTCATGAACCCGGTTCTTGAACCTTCTAGGGTTTCTCTAGAGCCAAGTCCCGGACTTGAGCGGGAGAGAGGAATGAACAAAGATCCAATCTTTGGGCCAATAATTTCTATATTCCAGTCTTTCCTTGTTTTTACAATGAGGGTTTAGGCCTTTATATAGGCAAGCTTACATAAGGGGGACACTAAAACCCTAGACGCGCGGCCATGATCTGAACCATACACTTGGCCATAAAGTAAAAGCAAAAGCAAAAAGGGAACAAAGACCATCCAACGGTCATAAGAGAGTTCAAAGAAAATAAAGGAAAGGAAGGAAGGAGATAGGGTTGCCACGTCATTGGTGGGACGTGGCTGATAGGATCTTCACTTCCTTGGCCCATAATCTTGTTAATGAAAGTTTCCAAGTCATGAGCCAAGCGGGAACGAAGTGGAGATGCACTAGAGCTCGCTGCCTCGTTAAAACCCCTTCGGTAAACCCATTGGGACAAACCCGAAGTAGGAAAAAGAGTACAGCTCCTTCTAATGACTTAGGGGTGTCTTCACGCTAGCGTGATGGTGAAGACACACAAATCAAGCTTCCCAAAGCTGGTCGCACCCAAGGCTCTTCATTGGTGATGCTAGCCATGAGCCATTGGTGTAAGGTTGGAGCTTGGCCTTGTATTGCTCATTAGATGACGTTGTCTTGCTCCTCCTAGATGATCCTTGGGGACTGGTTGATGCCGCGTTGATGTTCTGGACCGACTTTTATGCTCCTACGCGAGCTGCTAGACGATGGTACCAATGTACCGGTTCTCACCGCGGTACGGTCATGACCCGGGTTCCATCACCTCCTCTTTGACGTCTCGTTTTCGACACAACTCCTTCTCTTCTCGGTCTTCTCTCGGCGAGAGTTTATGATCTCTTTCTCGATCCTCCCCCTTGTTTTCTCTCTTAACTTTGAGAGAAAACTAAACTTTAGAGCTTTAGTGTTTTAGCGGCAATGAGAGAAAAACCCAAAAATGAAGTCGAATGCCTTGTATTTATAGAGTCGAACTCCTCCTCTTCTTCCTTAGTGCGCTTTGACAAGTGTCTCCCTCTTTGCTTGCATGTGGAGCGTGATTAGCACCCTCCAATCACTAATCGCCATTCACCTCATTAACTCCACTTTATTAGTGCATGAGATTGCATGTAATTTGATTTCTTTATTCCTCCACTAACTCCCACTAATTCTCCCTTGATTAAATTAATCTTCCACTACCTCTTCTTTGATTAATTTAATCTTCCACTTAACTTAGGCGATTTTTGATAAAAGAAGAATTTCTTGCTTTTACCGGAAACTCTTGGCCCGTCGTCCAGCACTCTCGTCCGTTCACTCCCTTCGGTCATTGCTCGCCTGGTACGTCTCGGTCAACATGGCCAGTACGTCCGGTGCTCGGCCATCACTCGGTCCGTCCTTTCCTTCTCAAATTCCCTTCGGCGTTCGTCTGGTACGTCCGGTACACGTACGTTTGGCACAGTACATGGTACGTGGTACATGGTACATGGTACCATCGCCCATTTTTCGATCTGTCCAAAATTTCTCGGACATTCCTTCTGTACTTTTTTTACCTTCCCTTCTTACCTTCCTTCTACGACCTTTTTAATCCTTTGGCCAGGGATTTTTATTTTGAAATTTACTTCTTGGTGAGGGTCATTACACAAGCCTACAACAAACATAGATAGATTGGAAAAACATAAATCGTTGTTGATAGATCCATAGGAGCTTGAAGACAGAGGCTACATTAATATGGTGTGTCGAAGAAACTTCCATGAATATATTGGGAAATTTAACATTAGTTACTNTGATAATTTGTCTTCGTAATCTCACTTCATATTTATACCACCGTTTGCTCACTTCATACTTATACTACCGTTGCATTCTTTACTTCTCTTTCTTCAGCTTCTCTCGGCTGTTCTCTTTTCTTCGTACTAAAACTTGGTTCACTCCACCATCTTGATATGCTCCTCCTACAACTTCGTATCCTCTCCTCTGTTGATCACAACATTTTTGCTCCTCCGGCTCCTCCGGCTCCTTTATCCGCACACTCATTTTCAATTCTCTGATTCCTTTAGCTTCGCGTTCCTTAGGTTTTCAACTTCCTTAGTTTCACGTTCCACATAGTTCCTCATTTGGTTCTCTTGGTCTTCATACCTTGGTCCGATATAACACCTTCTCCGACCTACTTGGTCTCATCTCCATATAATGGAACTTCCACATACTGGATTTATTTCGATCATTGGTCTTGATCACGCAGTCTTGGTTCCTACTAAATCAACTTCTTTAACTTCGATGTTTGTCTCCATCTCCAAACTTCTTTGGTCTTCTCCCACACTTCATCTAACTCTTTTGCTTATGAAGATTTGGTTGGATAACCTCACTTATCTCGCCACTTAACACCATAATGCTTTATCTTCTTCGTCATCATATCTTCCACAATTCGACGCTTTTTCTGCTCATCCACCAGGTTTGTCTTGAAAGATCCTTTCTGGTTTCTTCTTGCGTCTTCCTTCCCATTTAACTCTAGGATCACACATTACTTGTCGCACTCTCTTGGTCATATTTGATCTGACCTTCTCACTTTGTTTCGCCACTTTCGATTGATTTATACCGCTCTTTCTCTCTTTTAGTTTCTTGTGATTCGCCTTATCCTCCTCCAACATTGTTCTTCTTCTTTCGATTCTTAACCCAAACTGGCTGCCCTGCCTTGGTTGAAATTTCTTGAACTTTCTTGAGCTTCTTCTCTTTTGTCTGATCGCGCTTTGTGGTGACTTACATGAATCCTCATCAACCGTATTGAAGCAATGCAAACTAATTATGCAAATAATTAACTGCGCAACCTATAAAACTCAAGCAACAATCAAAGCAAGTAATTCAAACAAGCAAAGATTAGCAAGCAGTTAAATAGCAAACAAACACGGCTAAAGAACACAAAGTACTTAACAAAAGATACGAAGGTTCTACACCACTTAGCCGATAAACTTAAAGGGTTCGGATCCTAGACAAACACAACACAGGTTAGGTCTAGAAACATAAGAAAAACTATCCAACCCTTACACAAAATCCCAAAAGAAACTTCCCTTACTCCCCAAAGTTCTACTGGTTCTTGAGCCTAGTACACGCTTCGCAGGTGCACACACACTCTCTAGCTGGCTCATCAGGTGGTGGTTCAGCGGGAGACTCGGTTGAGGTAGAGGCAGCAGACATCGAGGTTCCAGCTTGGTTCGTCGGGTTCTCTTCTACTCGTTCGATTCGTCCTATCGGGTTCTCTCCCATCTCCACATGTCGACTAGGTGAGGTCATCGTCTCTCGCACAGCTCCATACGGGCAGTTGAAAGTGTAATGCTCCGCGCTTCCACATTGCGCACATACGATTCATTATGGGATTGGCAAGTGTTGTGGTTTCGTCCTCCAACAATGGTTGTTTAGATGCCCCGGCATCCCACACGTATCACACGGCCTCGTGTATCTCATAAGATCTGGGTTTGGGCAGCGGTAGGCAAAGTGCCCTCGCATCCCGCACCACTCACATTCCTCATTCGTCGGGTCACACATGCGCCTCAGCTCCGTTCTCCAACAATGCCTCGTCCAATGTCCGACTCCCTCGCACAGCTCGCAGTAAGATGTGTTCCGCATATGAACTTGATTTGGATAGACCACTCTCTTACGAGCAGTGGCCCTCACCCTTAGCCTTCCTCTCGGTTGATAGGTCACTGGCCGCGTCTCTGGCTACTCCCTTGCCTGGAACTCTTGGTATGACATCCTCGGCCTCTTCGAACTCGAGCTACTCTCTCCCTCCTCAAACCTTACGTAGCTTTGGTTTAATCTTCTTAACTCATACGTTCTAGCCATCCTCTCCAAATCCCGGTCCATTGGTTCCTCTTCTTCTCCCAGTAATATCATCCGTAATGGTACAGCTCGGATGGGACTGTTATCTCCTTCTTCTTCTCTCGATTCCTTTCGACAAGACTCCTCCTCTTTGACGTCTCGTTTTCGACACAACTCCTTCTCTTCTCGGTCTTCTCTCGGCGAGAGTTTATGATCTCTTTCTCGATCCTCCCCCTTGTTTTCTCTCTTAACTTTGAGAGAAAACTAAACTTTAGAGCTTTAGTGTTTTAGCGGCAGTGAGAGAAAAACCCAAAAATGAAGTCGAATGCCTTGTATTTATAGAGTCGAACTCCTCCTCTTCTTCCTTAGTGCGCTTTGACAAGTGTCTCCCTCTTTGCTTGCATGTGGAGCGTGATTAGCACCCTCCAATCACTAATCGCCATTCACCTCATTAACTCCACTTTATTAGTGCATGAGATTGCATGTAATTTGATTTCTTTATTCCTCCACTAACTCCCACTAATTCTCCCTTGATTAAATTAATCTTCCACTACCTCTTCTTTGATTAATTTAATCTTCCACTTAACTTAGGCGATTTTTGATAAAAGAAGAATTTCTTGCTTTTACCGGAAACTCTTGGCCCGTCGTCCAGCACTCTCGTCCGTTCACTCCCTTCGGTCATTGCTCGCCTGGTACGTCTCGGTCAACATGGCCAGTACGTCTGGTGCTCGGCCATCACTCGGTCCGTCCTTTCCTTCTCAAATTCCCTTCGGCGTTTGTCTGGTACGTCCGGTACACGTACGTTTGGCACAGTATATGGTACGTGGTACATGGTACCATCGGCCATTTTTCGATCTGTCCAGAATTTCTCGGACATTCCTTCTGTACTTTTTCTACCTTCCCTTCTTACCTTCCTTTTACGCCCTTTTTAATCCTTTGGCCAGGGATTTTTATTTTGAAATTTACTTCTTGGTGAGGGTCATTACACAAGCCTACAACAAACATAGATAGATTGGAAAAACATAAATCGTTGTTGATAGATCCATAGGAGCTTGAAGACAGAGGCTACATTAATATGGTGTGTCGAAGAAACTTCCATGAATATATTGGGAAATTTAACATTAGTTACTATCAAAGATTTTGTAACGTTTGAAAAGAGTCTTTAGTTTCATTGATTGCTGAAGCAAGCCACTTTGAGATAGCTAAAAGACGTGAACATGTTCTCTCTACACAGAAAGAGGGCAGAGCCGAGATTCTCTCTATGATGGAGGAGGTTAGACGCAAGGTTATCTCCCCAAGGGAGGAAAGTGAGAGAGGTTGGACGCAAGGTTATCTTCCCATGGGAGGAAGGAGGAGCGGAGGTTATCTCCATGGTGGAGGAGGTTGGACGCAAGATTCTCTCCATAAGGGAGGAGGGCAGAACCGAAGTTCTCTATGGTTAGTCATACACTATTGTAATATAATTTATTTTTTCTTCAAAATGTTTTTTGAGCTAACAATTTTAGTGATTAAATAAACTATGTAAAAGTGAAAGTAAAGAGATATATAATAGTTGACTTAATTTGTTTATATAGACATTTTCTAGGTGGTGCTAAATAATATATATGTAACATACAATACACCTAGGTTAAAAAATATACTTTTAATGGTAACATACATAAAAGATTTGTATATGGATATAAATCAGTGTATTATAGTAAAAAACTTTTTTATAAATAATATACAATAACTTTTAATATTTTTTTATTAAGTTTTATTTTATTTACAAAACTTTAAACCTGCACATCGGGCAAGTCCTTATCTAGTCATATTATAAACCAAGGATGAGCAATGTATACACATGCAGATGCAGGCATTAATTGTAGGTGTTAATTAGTGGTATCACTGGTATGTATGTATTATGTATAGAGAGAGACGTTTTATACGTATAGATAAGGTATAAATGTATAAGGCGTGCGTGGGACCATAAAAGGAGTTACGAAGGGAATAGTTAGTAATTGCAGTCATAAGGTTCACAATGTGAGAGAGGGCAGAGAACTACAGAAGCAGCCAAAAAAGTGTTCAGACATCTTGAAAATAACCTGTCGCAGCAAACGTGAACCTTGCCCTTGGTTTTAATGACCTTTTCCCAAAAGCACTAAAGAATGAGTTTGTTAACATAATTTTCAATTCGTTTTTGGTAACATATACTTTCGATCAGTTTTTCTTTTTGGGTCAGAGAGTCTATAAGCATATTGAACTAGTTATTTGTATCATCATAGCCAGTTGTTCAGTTAGGTTCAATAAATTCGTTGATTAATGCGTGCTTTGGTCTAGAAAGCATTTTCATGTGTTTCCAAAGTCAAGTCTTTGAATAATTAGGATGTTTTTACTTCTCATCTTCAATGACTTTATGCTACTTTGTATGAGTTGTAAACTTGATGTATTTGTAATAAATAAAAATAATAATCTATTAGCGGAGGCGTTTTATCAGCAAACTCTCATAATACACTCCCTCAAGCTAAGTCTTTAGTTTCGAAGTATCTGATTAGGAAGATAAAGATTTGACAAAGACATTTTCTTGAGCAAAACTATGGAAAGAATTTGAATGAAAAGGCTTGGTTAATATGTTAGCATGTTTGATTACTAGTAAATACATGAAGAGTTGATATTTACAATCACTTTCAATGTGTTTTGTATGCTCATGGAACACTTAATTCATAGCAAGATGAATAACATATTTGTTATCACATAAGAGCTTAGCTTTGGCGGATACCTTAATGTAATATGTGAGTTCTTAAGTACGTAACTGATGCAACCATATCATCTAACAAGTAGCATGAGCCAAGCTTTGATACTCTCCGTCCAAACACCTCCGACTAACAACAACTTGCTTCTTCGATTTCCAAGAAATAAGTGAATTATCAAGATATATGCATAAACATGTAACTGATCTTCTAGTAGCTTTGCAAACCATTAAGTCAGCATCATCAAATCCATTCAAACACAAATTATGTATATGCATAGAACATTAGACCTTTACCAGAATTAGGTTTAATGTACATTTACACTTTACTTGCAACTTGAAGATGAATGTCTAATGGAGCAAGAACAAACGGGCTTAATTGGTGGACTGCAAATTTTATATCTAGCATGATGATTGGGAGATAAGACAGTCTACCAATAAGTCCTTATTAGTAGGAAGTAGGGAGATTAGTTAAATGGAGTTCCCATATCTTTAGTAATATGAATATTAGGATCCATTGGTATGGAACTAGGCTACAACCTACAAGACATGCATCCTTATGTTCATACTTTCTACAGTCTAAACTCTAAAAAAGACCTGCATTTTATTAGTCTTTAGGTTATCCCCAACGGTGCATTTTATTAGTCTTTAGGTTATCCCCAACGTTGGGTTCTAAGTGAGGTTTTGGTGGTGAAGAAAAAATAAATAAATCAGATTAAACAAAAAATCATAAGAGAGCCTCTTATATAACATACTCGTTTATGCAATAAGAGCCCGTACGTGTCAATTATTTGTTGGCCGAACAAAAAAATAGAAGAAGCAAAAAAATGTTGTTGCGACGATCAAATTTTCTTTCTTTCTTTCATCTCTCTCTCTCTCGCTGTTTCTCTCTCCATCGAAGTCCAATATTGACAAAGGAAGGAGAAGGAATCAAACGCTATGGAATCATAGGAGATTGGGGTCGGAGGAGATCTGAAGCGGAGGAGATTTCTCTTATTCTTCTTCTCTCAAATCCGCGGTAGAAGAAGCATGGCAATGAAGCAGACGAAACCGAATTCAGAGTATAAGAACTTGGGTGATCACGCCGTGTCAGTACATGTTAGTTTATTGAGAGGATTTGATTAACCAATGTTTGCTTTGTTATTCGGCTTTAAATTGAGCTTTATCATTGATCTTGTTACCTCTTCTTAGTTTAGTTTGAGCCGATGTAGTGCCTATGTTGTTCGATTTTGTTTCCTCTAGTTGATAGAATTCGTTTGGATAGACAAATTTGTGCAGATGACGATTGGAAGATGATTGATTAGCCTAATTCTGTAAGATGCTTGATTAGCCTAATTAGTTAATGTTTTGTTGAGACTGTTCTTGCTAGTGAGGATTGCATTCAAGATAAGTGTAATCGAATTGCTATCAAGATAGAGAGGACACGTTGTGTTGGAATGTTGTACAAGTGAGAGTCTAAATGGTGTGAAACGGGTGCAACTGACTTGTGAGTAATCTTACCAAAAATTCTTGAAAGTTTTCTATTTACATTGCCTTGGATCTACCATTTTCTTGGATGAAATGGGTGCTTCTAAAATCTATTTGACATATCAAATAACTTGTGAGTAATCTTACCAAACAGGTTGTGAGCTCTTTGACTTCTCACACGGATTCAGTTGAATGTGCGAAGTTTTCACCAAGCTCCACAACTATCCCTTTGGCTGCAACTGGTGGAATGGACAATGAAGCTTGTAATATGGGATCTGCAGCATTCCACTCCTAGGTTCATCTGTGAACACCCGGCGGCGGTGACGGTGGTGGTAGCCAACATCACGATGGCTCTGAATCTGATAGAAAGAAGAAACATTATCATCGTCATACCGCTCAACAGATTCAACGCCTTGAATCGTACTACAATCATCTCTCTTTTTGTGTTTCTTGGAGCAACTTCTTTGTTCTGTTTTGTAATCGTTGAATTATCGAACTTGTAGGAGTTTCAAGGAGTGTCCTCATCCTCATGAGAAGCAGAGGAATCAACTTAGCAGAGAATTGAGTTGGCTCCTAGACAAATCAAGTTCTGGTTTCAGAACAAAAGAACTCAGCTTAAGGTTTTGTCTCTCTCACACTCTTGAGTTTTGAAATGTAGTTCTGAATATGAAAGAAAAGATTTTGATTTTGATTGTGGTATTGTTCTGAATATGAAATGTAGTTCTGAATATTTAAAAAAAAAAAAAAAATCAAATTAAGAGACTCAAAATTAAAACTGACCATTTAGGAAAAAATTTTAATTAAGATTCTCAAAGTTTTTATTCAATTAAAGTACATAATATATTAATTAACAATTTTAAGAGGCCCAAAAAATAACCTCCGATGGGGTTGCTCTTATCACATTTACCCATCTATATANTTAGTTAATGTTTTGTTGAGGCTGTTCTTGCTAGTGAGGATTGCATTCAAGATAAGTGTAATCGAATTGCTATCAAGATAGAGAGGACACGTTGTGTTGGAATGTTGTACAAGTGAGAGTCTAAATGGTGTGAAACGGGTGCAACTGACTTGTGAGTAATCTTACCAAAAATTCTTGAAAGTTTTCTATTTACATTGCCTTGGATCTACCATTTTCTTGGATGAAATGGGTGCTTCTAAAATCTATTTGACATATCAAATAACTTGTGAGTAATCTTACCAAACAGGTTGTGAGCTCTTTGACTTCTCACACGGATTCAGTTGAATGTGCGAAGTTTTCACCAAGCTCCACAACTATCCCTTTGGCTGCAACTGGTGGAATGGACAATGAAGCTTGTAATATGGGATCTGCAGCATTCCACTCCTAGGTTCATCTGTGAACACCCGGCGGCGGTGACGGTGGTGGTAGCCAACATCACGATGGCTCTGAATCTGATAGAAAGAAGAAACATTATCATCGTCATACCGCTCAACAGATTCAACGCCTTGAATCGTACTACAATCATCTCTCTTTTTGTGTTTCTTGGAGCAACTTCTTTGTTCTGTTTTGTAATCGTTGAATTATCGAACTTGTAGGAGTTTCAAGGAGTGTCCTCATCCTCATGAGAAGCAGAGGAATCAACTTAGCAGAGAATTGAGTTGGCTCCTAGACAAATCAAGTTCTGGTTTCAGAACAAAAGAACTCAGCTTAAGGTTTTGTCTCTCTCACACTCTTGAGTTTTGAAATGTAGTTCTGAATATGAAAGAAAAGATTTTGATTTTGATTGTGGTATTGTTCTGAATATGAAATGTAGTTCTGAATATTTAAAAAAAAAAAAAAAATCAAATTAAGAGACTCAAAATTAAAACTGACCATTTAGGAAAAAATTTTAATTAAGATTCTCAAAGTTTTTATTCAATTAAAGTACATAATATATTAATTAACAATTTTAAGAGGCCCAAAAAATAACCTCCGATGGGGTTGCTCTTATCACATTTACCCATCTATATAACATAAGACTAATGCAGGTCTAACGGAGATCCAGTAGTGTATAAGCCCATATAATCTAAAACCCGTTTTCCACCGACGTGGTTTAGTTGATTAAACCAACTTCACTTTAATAAACTGATTGACTGGTCGGTAAATCAATCAAAAACGCACCGTTTTTCATCTTCCAAACGACCAAACCTTTTTTTTTTTTTTTTTTTTAAAAAAGGAAAAAAGAAAAAAAAAAAAAAAAAA
>NC_025698.1:19168104-19198424 GCF_000633955.1 Camelina sativa | reverse complement strand
TTTTTTTTTTTTTTTTAATTCATGGACTTGTTAGTTTAATTGGCTTTTTTTTTATGTGAACGTTGTTTTAAAAGTCTTTTGTTTTTTTTTTATCTCTACTACTAGGTTGAGCATATTATAAGGGAAGAGAAGATGATGGCTGCTCAAGAGATCCTTGAGCTTTTCTGTGAGCTCATTGCTGTTCGTCTTCCCATTATTGAGGCTCAAAGGTTCTTACTTTTTTTTTTTTTTTTTTTNTTCTTTAGTCTGCCCATTGATGTTGTTCGGTTGTTTTCTGTTATTCACTTTAAAGTCTTCTTTGTCTTGCATTCGTTAGTTTCTTTTTTAGATGATGATAGTTTGGAATTAGATTGGAACACATGGAAAGATTATGTCTTCTGCAACAAAGTTTTCTGTTCTGAATCCTTCCTTTTTTTTTTTTTTATAATTTGTAGGGAATGTCCTCTAGATCTAAAAGAAGCAATATCAAGTATATGTTTTGCTGCGCCGAGGTGCTCTGACCTGACAGAGCTGCAGCAGGTCCAGATACTGTTTGTATCCAAGTATGGAAAGGAATTTGTTGCCGCTGCATCTGAGCTCAAGCCGGATTCCGGTGTCAATCGTAAGGTAAATCAGTGTTCATTTGTGGTGTAAATTGCTAATATCAGTCTATCATGTAGAAACTCAGCACAGATTGATGTATGATGTAGCTGAAAGTAATTTATATGAATCCTTAACTTAGTATCTGTAAATCCTTAGAATTACATGTCCATTTCTAGACTTAGTATTCTTTATCTATCTTGCTGTCTGAATCACTTACGTCCATTGTCTGGTTCAGTCTAGTAGAAACAAGGAATTTGTTCATGTTTTCATATTTTCCCAAATCAATTTTGCAGTTGGTGGAGTTGCTCTCTGTTCGTGCTCCTTCCCCAGAAACTAAACTGAAACTTCTCAAGGAAATTGCTGAAGAACATGAACTTGATTGGGACCCTGCTTCTACAGAAACTGATCTCTTCAAATCGCATGAAGATCTCCTTGTCAGTACTTCTTTCTTCGTACTTCCTTTCTATCTCTTCTCTTCATATAATGTGTTTAGGTGCTTTAAATTTGTGTTTGCATCAACCCAGTATTTAGTGTTAGGCACTGAATCTGCATTTCAGTGTATCTAATTGTTTCTCGGACCTCACATTAAAGATGTTTGATATTGGGTCTGCATTAAAATGATCCGCCCATGTTTTCTTCTGTGTCAAAGATCTTTTTTCCCTTCTTGGACCCCTGTGTACAGTTATCCTCGGCCTTGAGTTTCTTTTTGTCACAGTCTCTCTGTTTTTCCTAAATTGTCATCTTTCTTTTCAGGATGGACCAAAACAATTTGGTGGGGGATCTAAGCTTCCACTACCGGAGGAACAAAATGAAGGGACACATTTGACATCTAATTCAGCGCCAAAAGAGAAGTCTGATTCAGACTCAGAGTATGATATATTGGACTTTCCCGAGGTTCCAAATGTCTTGCTGCGGCCAACTCCTGGTGCTACCCCTGTAAATGCACCGGATGCACCGAAATCTGCTAATTATGAACATACCTCTCACAACTTGCACTTTGATTCAGAGAATGTAGGTGTCGAAAAACCGGCTTCGAAAAGGGATGAACATCCTGCAAAAGCTAGCAGAACTGCCGGGGAAGGCCAACAATCTTCACCCATTGTGATGGAATCTTTGGAAAGGAAAAATTATTCTCCACCTTCTCCACCATCCGTTGATGTAGTAGAGCCCGTCCCTACAAAAGAGAGTGGTACATCGAGGGATACTATAAGGAAAATATCCGATGGAGACTTGCAGGATGTCCTAACGGCTGCTCAAGCTGCTGCTGACTCAGCAGAACGTGCAGCAGCAGCTGCCCGTTCAGCTGCAAGTCTTGCACAACTCAGAATCTCTGAGCTTACCAAGAAGAATTCTGATCAGTATCCAGAAAGTCCGTCAGAGAACCCTTTCCATGCTACCTCAATAGAAAACCCACATTTTGATCATCAGCATTCGCATTCTTCGGCCAGCAGTAGCGGAGATCTTACAGAGTTCCAGAGAGCAGAAACTTCATCACTTTTCAACTCTGGGCAGAACAACCACCAGCCACAGAGACTCCCTTCAGTGGGAGAACCGCAGTTTGATCATCAGAACTCAGCATTCAGCAGCTACGATGATCTTACGCCACAGAGACTCCATTCAATGGAAAAACCGCATTTTGATCATCAGAACTCATCAGTCAGCAGCTATGGTGATCGTACGCCACACAGATTTCCTTCAATGGAAAAACCGCAGTTTGATCATCAGAACTCATCAGTCAGCAGCTATGGTGATCTTACAGAGTTCCAAAGGCCAGAGTCTTCATTACTTGACAGACTCAACCCTGACCAGGACCACCAGCAAATGAGACTGCCTTCCATGGAAGATGACCCCTATTACTCATACCCGAATCTGTTCTCATCGCAGAATCCTGATCGCTCATCTGGTTCTCATTCATTGTCAGACAATACAAGACCTGCCCATGATTAACTCTTACATGTTATAATGCAAGCTTGGTGTTTTTCAGTGTGTCTGCCTGTGCGGTTCCTTCTCTTGCGGAACAAAGAACTCAAAACGTTTTTTGAACACAGCCTTTTCTTCCTCTTTATTCAGTGGAAGACATATGTAATGTATAGAACTTGGTGTGCGTGATTTTGTTAAATTAAAGGCCTTGGTTTGCTCAAGAAATGACTGAGACTACATTTTTTTTCTTCAACCAAAGAATACAAAGAAGTGATTTTTCTTAAATTTTCTCTATTCTTTAATCGTTTCTGTTAGGCAAATTACAATTTCTTTTATCTCGGACCAGACAACTCAACAGCATGAAGATTATCCGTAGAATCAAGGATCCAATCAGAAGTGGGATGAGAAGACAGCTCCACTTCTTGCCTGAGAACTTCTACTTTCTGCCATTCATCCCATTTCTCAGCCAAACCGTCACCTTCAAGCATTCGAACAACCTCAGACATCTTAGGTCGTTCCATAGGTGAGCTCTGTGTGCAGAGAAGAGCCACTTGTATGAGCTGTTCAACTTCTGCTTCTGTGTAGTTCCTCTGCAGATCAGGATCCACAAGCATCTCCAGTNCGGACTACATTTTTTTTTTTCAACCAAAGAATACAAAGAAGTGATTTGCCTTAATTTTTCTCTATTCTTTATCGTTTCTGTTAGACAAATTACAATGTCTTTTATCTCGGACCAGACAACTCAACAGCATGAAGATTATCCGTAGAATCAAGGATCCGCATGAGAAGACAGCTCCACTTCTTGCCTGAGAACTTCTACTTTCTGCCACTGGTCCCATTTCTCAGCCAAACCGGTCACCTTCAAGCATTCGGACAACCTCAGACATCTTAGGTCGTTCTATAGGTGAGCTCTGTGTGCAGAGAAGAGCCGCTTGTATGAGCTGTTCTACTTCTGCTTCTGTGTAATTGCTCTGCAGATCAGGATCCACAAGCATCTCTAGTTTCTTTTCCTTCAAAAGCCCTTTCACCTGAGAAGATCATCAAAAACAGAGAAATTAGCTTCCAGAGTAGACAGAGATACCCAAATATGTGCTGAAAGACCTGTGTATTATACCCAATCTAGGAGCATAACGTCATCGTCATTCGCCAGTCTTGCAAGATCAAAAGCTCTCTGACCTGTAATCAGTTCCAAAAGCATGATCCCGTAGCCAAAAACATCGGTTTTCTCTGATGATTTTCCAGTTGAGAGATACTCAGGAGCAATGTGACCAATAGTCCCACGCACAGCCGTTGTCACATGTGTATCCTTATAATCCATAAGCCTAGCCAACCCGAAATCGCCTACAACCGCCTCAAAATCCTCGTCCAACAGAATATTAGCAGCTTTCACATCACGGTGGATAATTTTGGGGTCGCAATGATCATGAAGATAAGACAAACCCCTCGCTGATCCTAGTGCGATTTGCTGTCTTATTGGCCAGGCTAGTGGCAACTGTGATGGTGGACGTTCTGCAATCATTTCAAACAAGCTCCATGGAAAATTTGTACATTATTGTGGAAATCTTTCTACTTTATGACACAAACAGTCAAGATTCTAAGGTTACCTCTCAAACAGGAAGCAACACTTCCATTAGCCATGTAAGGGTAAACAAGCAATCTCTCGGTAGGGGTCATACAGAAACCGCGTAGTCTGAGGAGATTTCTGTGAACGGCCATGCTTATCATCTCCACTTCTGTCTGAAACTGAAGCTCACCACCTGGGGTGCGCTCTTCTTTAAGCCGTTTTACTGCCACAAGTGTTCCATCAGCAAGACGGCCTTTGTAGACTTTTCCAAACCCACCTCGACCCAAGATGTTCTTGTTGCTGAAGCTATCCGTCGCTACTTGCAGTTCTCGTAGTGAGAACCGCTTCAGCTGTCCCAAGTGAACCTCAGGGTCCTCCTCGGCTGCATCACAGAACCGAAAATCAAGTATTACATACTAAACCAATTCTAAAAGGAAACAAAGCTTGGTAATGAAAAACCCATTGACTAACCAGGAACATCAAAAAATAATTCTTGAGGTTTTCTTCTACGCAACCAAGCAAAAGCTAAAGCAGGAGCAGCAAATAGCAAAGCAGCACCAGCAGCAACTCCTCCTGCAATGGCTCCAGTAGCACTATATCCGCCTTCAACACAATTTTAAGCAACAAAATAGTCAACAATCCAAAGACCTACCAGAGAAGTTAACCTATTTCCAATCAAAATCCAATATGTTTCCAAGAATGAGTGAATATAAAGATCTAACTTTACTGTCTACTTCATCTCATTACCTGGTGTAGGAATTGTGGGAGGTGGTATAAAAGGTGGAGGAGGAGAAAATGGGGGAGATCCAGGACAGGGACGGCTAGTAACTGGGCCGCATAAACCCAAGTTATTAGCAAAACTGTGCAGAAGAGCACAGCTTGTGAGGTCAACTGCTAATTATTTTCATATCCACCAATACAAGTAACAAAATGTGGGCAATGTAGTATGTATGTCTCTTGACAAAATATGGTTAAGATGATTAAAGGAATCTTTGGTTCAGACTTTAAATATAATAGCCTCTTGTGTTTGATCCTAGCTTTATTCTAGTATGCAGAACACAATGAATTAGAGAAATCTATAGCCTCAGTTCCCATAATGCGAGTGGTTAATGTTTAATAGTATGAATTCCATCAAACCTGATGGGAGTGAAAAGCGAGAAGGACCCATTGTCAGGAACGGATCCAGATAATTGGTTGTTCGACAGATCCCTGCATTTTGCAAGATAATAAGGAAAACTCAGAGGATCCATTAAGAGTGGAAGTTCAAAAGAGCATTACGTGAAGTTGAATTAGTGATACTTACAAAACTTGAAGAGTCGTGATATTAGTCAATGACAAGGGAATTGGTCCGGTAAGACTGTTATTGTTGAGCCGGCTATCCTTGCAACAAAAACTCATACCACATTACCACCTTCCCATTCAGAGTTCAGTCAAACAAGTTATGAATATGTTGTACTCGAAATTTGTCCTAAATAAATTTCTAATATAGCAAAACATTTGGCCAGTGCATGATGAGGAAGAGAAGACTAAGATGTACTTACAGAAAGCGCAGCTTGAAGAGGTTTCCCAGAGAATCTGGAATGGGACCAATGAAGCTGTTCAAGTAAAGATCCAAGCTTACTAAGTTTGTCAGATTTCCAAGATCACTTGGAACCGGCCCAGTTATGTTATTACTATAAAGCTCCCTGCAATTAAGAGTATCACATCCTCAGAAGAAACTTAACAATCTAATGACAAATGCATATTTACGTAAATAAGTGCTAACTAAAATGAGAAAACCAAATTGCCTGTAAACAGCATTTTGGCTACCATGTGTGAGAAATTACAATTCACTGAGCAAAAATAGTTACAAACACACCATGATTTGATTGTAATCATATATTAATAAAAAATGAAAAATCACAATGTAAAATTCATCATACAATAAATATATTAATTGTTTATAAGTGCAAAAAATAATCATAATGATAAATTAACTATATATTAAGAGTTTATTGGTCAAATGATCATTAATAGAAATAGAAAATGTGATAAAATGACCACTAATTTTTATTTTATTTAACACAACCACTAATTTTCTTATAAAATTTGATAAATGCAGATGGTCATTTAGTATGGTGATTGCAATTGGTAATATTTTGAGAGACTTGTTTATTTTTACTGATCAACATGATTCACATGAATTACTTGTTTTCCTATTGGATTGTCTTGATCAAAATTTGACAAATGGCCGAAACGACTCAGTCATAAAAAGATGTCTTCCAAGGATAGTTCAAGTCAAATCTGGTTTGGCAAGATTTTGGAAGAGAATCAAGTTCCATTAATCACTTCATGTAGTTGTATTTCACATGAAACGGTTCGCCTATATCAATACTGTCGAGAATATTGAAACATTGGTAGATTTTCCAATACACTATCTATATTTGCGTAAGTTCGTAGATAGTAAAGATACTCAGTATGTTTATGAACTTTATGGCATAAGTAATCCCAAGGGTGGTGGCCTCGTTGATGATCTTTATATTGCGTCTACTGTTCCTGACATCAAGACTAATGGTTGCCTCTCAACTGCATACTTGTTGTTCTATCATAGGGTTATGCGGTTAGAAACAATTAGAATAGGCTATTTTAGGTTATTTTAAACAACACATAGTCATTGATTTTAGGGAGAGAGCTGATAACAAATCATTTATCACTAACATCTTCTTTCTGGGTGTGACCATGTTTTTTTGGCTTAGCACGTTAGTCACATTGTACAAAAATATCATTTTTTTATACCTTTTTGCAAAAATATATTCTGATATAGTCCATTTTCAATAATATCAATTTCTACATACAAAATGAGTAAATTGTAAACCCTAAACTCTAAATAATAAACTCTACTCTCTTCAAAACTATACATTAAATGTAAAATAGAGAATCCAAACCTAAAACCAAAAATTTAAAAATGAAAATGACCAAAAAAAGTAGTTTTGAAAAGGATATCTATAAAAGGGTATTACTAACAATTTTTCAAAGATTAATTAATAGACCTTATACTTGAGATAGTATATAGAATTTTCTAAGACTAACAAGTGCAGCAACAATATTGACATCTTCATAAGCCATCAGGTTCTAGCCTATCCACCACGAAGATATCCTCTAACATGATAATATTGCTCTCAATCTACAAACACGAGAATTGGAGAAGCGAGAGAGATGCTTGCTATAACTTGTTTATTTTATTTTCAGCAACATAAGTTTTGCAGTATCTGTTGGTTAATATCGTTGTTGTAGTTTTCGACAATCTCAAAAGTCCAAAAAGGTATTAGTTTGAGACATCAATTTTTTATTTCGTAAAGATAGAATATATTTTTTTAGTTAAATAACTAACTAACTCCCATCTTACACATCATTTATTCATCTTGAAAATGAAAAAAATCTAGAGAAAGGGGGAGAGGTGGACGCCCAGAGCAGTGAGGTATACATCAGAGCTTCTTCCATAAAATCAGAGATCTTCGAGCCTCGTCCTCTTTCAGGCACAAAGGGCATACCCTCTAATAATCCTAACAGTAGCGATGTTTTGCCCTTGTGTGACCGGAACATGATGGAGGTGATGTTACTCTCAGTGTAAATCCCCTCGACGGCTTCAATGTAGTCATCGTCGACAACTATAATCTATATGTTACCGTTGTAGTAGTAAAACTTGACAAAAATGACGTCAAAGTTATTAAAATCTACAATTTTTTTTTTACATCTTCAAAGAAACCATTGTTCTACTCGTCTCCTCCAAGGCTCCAACTCCAACGCTCACTTGTACTCCCCTCGGGAGCTTGAAGCGGGATTCAACCTTCTGCTGTTGGGTTATACCCCTACCGCTCATCGTGAACGTAGGAACTTGCATCAAACTTGGAAAATAGGTACAATGACAAGGACGATACTGACCAATCAAATTTTTTATTTTAGTTTCACGGAACTTATCTCCCTTGACGATATAAATACAAGCATTTCCCTCCTCGTTATAACAACATATTACAAGAGGCTCATGAGACTTTTATCTTAATTGACGAAGTAACTTGGCGGGTAGTAGCTGACATCTAAACTCGACCATTCAGGCACCTACACACTCATCAGATTCACCCACACTACAGCTTCTCCATCCCCATTTTTAATCTTTTCTTTTTTCACCCAAATCTCAATATTCCTATTGTAGTAATCTTGCTCTAAAATGAAATTGATCTTCCCTAAATACGGCAAGAAATAGTTACGATTGTGATCAGATGTGGTCTGCTCTGTTTTATTTTTTTTTTTAATTTTGGTGCAATACGTAAATATTATTATTTGTTTGGTTCAAAGAGTGTAAATAATTCGAGCAAACCAATTCGGCGTCCTTAATCCCATTAATCGGTAAGCAGTTATCATCACAAAGTTTAGAAATATACATGTAGCTAAATTGGTGACCCAAAAAAAAAGAGAGGAAAATTAGCTAAGTTTTTCTAATTTTCTAATATCTTTAGGATTTAGTATGAAAATTGGAAATCATTTATATTTAGCTAATGAAAAAAGGAAATATAGTAAAACCTTAATGTGTAAATAAGGAAAATCTAATGGGATTGAGTTGAGTCTCTCTCTATATATATACCACAGAACCCCATCATTCACACATTAGGATCGAAAGTTTTCAAACCCTGTAGTCGATCATCTTAAATCTCTCTTACGAATTTTGTCTCTCTCTCTCTCTCTCTCTCTCTCTCTCTCTCTCTCTCTCTCTCTCTCTCTCTCTCTCTCTCTCTCTCTCTCTCTCTCTCTCTCTCTTTCTTTCAGGATGGCTCCTTGCGGGAAGAAACCAAACAAGTCCTCGAACTATTTCAAACAGATATTTCCTGCTTTTAAGAAGAAAGCGACAGAGCTCTCTGTTCTTTGCGGGAACTCTGTCGGTTTCATCTGTTACGGCCCCGACAACGATCTCCATGTCTGGCCTGAGCCTCAAGATAACCCACAAGCGTTACCGGAGATTGTTGGTGTTGGGCTAAACTTGAAGTGTGACTTGGGGAAGAAGTAATCCTAATAAAGATTAGGATTAGAGTTATTTTAGGAGACATCTAGAATAAACAGTTGTAATAAGTTCTAATGAGATTAGGAGATATCTAATCCCAAATAGTTTTAGGAGAACTATCTCTATATATAGAGTTGCCAAAGCTTGTGGTAAACCTATGAGTTTAGAGAGAGAAGTTTTAGAACTTGAGAGAGAAAGCTTTAAGGTTTTTGTGTAAGATTTCCTTTTGCTGAATAAAGAGAGTAATTCTTTACATTCTTGTTCTAAATTTTTCATTGAAACAATAATTGGTATTAGAGCTACTCAGGTTTTAAGATTCTGAAACAAGTCTTATTCGAGAGATGAGTGAAATCGTTGAGATGACCAACAAGGCAAAGGAAAACGTCCGGTCCTCCATACAATGCCCGATGCTGACATCAATCAACTATACGGTGTGGGAGATGCGAATGAATGTTGCGTTACGAGTACACAAGGTGTGGGAAGCGATTGATCCTGGAACAGAAGAAGAAGAAAAGAACGACCTAGCAAGAGCACTTCTATTTCAGTCTATTCCAGAATCAATGATCCTGCAGGTTGGTGAACAGAAGACTGCAAAAGGTGTATGGGACTCCATCAAAGCTAGGAATCTTGGTGCTGAAAGAGTAAGAGAAGCAAGATTACAAACCCTCATGGCCGAATTTGATAGACTCACAATGAAAGAAACTGAGTCAATCGACGATTTTGTAGGCAAACTTTCTGAAATTTCTACAAAATCAGCCTCCTTAGGTGAAACTATTGAAGAGATCAAGATTGTGAAAAAGTTTCTTAAGAGCCTACCGAGGAAGAAATATATACACATCACTGCAGCCCTTGAACAAGTCCTAGATTTGAAGACAACCACCTTTGAAGACATCGTTGGAAGATTAAAGACCTATGAAGAAAGAATCAAAGAAGAAGATGATTCACAAGAGAGTCAGAGCAAGCTCATGTATGTTAACTCTGACTCATATGAAGGATACTATGATGGTGGCAGAGGAAGAGGTTCAAACCGTGGGAGAGGTAGAGGACGAGGAAGGTCTGGATATCAACAGAAGGACAAATCCAAGGTTACCTGTTACCGTTGTGACAAAGTTGGTCATTATGCCTCCAACTGTCCAGATCGTCTGCTCAAACTGATCAAAGCACAAGAAAGCGCCGAAAAAGAAGAAGAAGACAACACCCATGAAGCCGACTCTTTGATGATGCATGAGGTAGTGTACCTAAATGAAAAAAATGTGAAACCTATGGATTTTGAAGAAGACTGCTCAGAGAATACTTGGTACTTGGACAATGGAGCCAGTAATCATATGACCGGAAACCATACTCTGTTTTTCAAAATGAACCCTATGGTCACAGGACGAGTTCGATTTGGTGATGACTCTCACATAGACATAAAAGGGAAAGGATCAATTCTGTTTATTACAAGAGGAGGAGAAAGAAAGAAGCTTGTAGACGTTTACTACATACCGGGGTTAAAAAGTAACATCATAAGCTTGGGACAAGCAACGGAATCAGGTTGCGACGTAAGAATGAAAGAAGACCTCCTCACTATACACGACAGAGATGGACATCTATTGGTTAAAACAACAAGGTCGAGAAACAGATTGTACAAGGTAAAATTGGAAGTTGAAAACACAAAGTGCCTGCAACTTACAACCACATCAGATTCAAACATGTGGCATGCACGACTAGGACACATTAGCACTGACACTATAAAAACAATGGTTGTGAAAGAGCTAGTTACTGGAATCCCTAGTGCACCAACAGAAAAGGACACTTGTGCTTCTTGTCTACTTGGAAAACAGACAAGACAAACATTTCCCAAAGCAACACCTTTTAGAGCAACACAAACCTTGGAACTGATTCACGGAGATCTTTGCGGTCCAATCACACCTCCTACAGCTGCACAAAAANACTCGTGAGACATGAATTCTCCTCCTCGGTCTGTCCAGAATGTCTTGATTGTGGTTCCAGCTTCATTCTCAACTAGTGACTTGAAGATCTTGAATTTTTCAAACGGTTCATTTTTCTCTTTTAGAGAATAGACCACATATACCGTGAATGATCATCGATCAGGACAAAGACATAACTCTTTTGTGCAGCTGTAGGAGGTGTGATTGGACCGCAAACAAGAAGGAGGCATACAGATTGTTTGATCCTTCAAACAAGAAGGTTGTGGTTAGTAGAGATGTTGTGTTCAATGAGCTCAAAAGCTGGAAATGGAACAACTCTGAGAAGGACTCTGCTGATTCAGGCACATTTACTCTCAGCATCAGTAATGTTTTCAACACAGCTTCTGGAACAGAGAATGAAACAAACGCAGAAGAAAACATAGAAGATGGAGCAGACACAGAAGGTGACGAAAATGACATAGAGGGGAGTGATAATGAAACTGCAGAGGAGCAAGCTACTGTGGAAGAACAACCTCAAATGTTGAGACAGTCAACAAGACAAGTTAAAAGGCCTATCTATCTCAATGATTATGTCCTGTTATCAGACATAGAAGGAGAAACTCTTCTACTAGCAGTTAATGAAGAACCATGGAATTTCCAGGAAGCAAGCGAGTTGAAGGTATGGAGAGACGCTTGTGAGGATGAATTGTCAAGCATAATAAAGAACAAGACATGGAGTTTAGTTGAGCTACCTTTCGGAGTAAAACCAATTGGCCTGAAGTGGGTGTTTAAACTAAAACGGAACATAGACAATAGCATAAACAAGTACAAGGCAAGGCTTGTAGCTAAAGGCTATGTACAAAAACATGGGATCGACTTTGAAGAAGTCTTTGCCCCCGTTGCTAGAATCGAAACAATTCGCTCTATTCTTGCCTTAGCAGCCTCCAGAAGCTGGGAAGTACATCATCTTGATGTGAAGACCGCATTCCTCCACGGAGACTTGCAAGAAGATGTCTACGTCACTCAACCAGAAGGGTTTGTCGTGAAAGACCATGAAGAAAAGGTGTACAAGCTACATAAGGCCCTCTACGGACTGAAACAAGCACCTCGTGCCTGGAACATCAAGCTTAACAGCATTCTCAGTGAGCTAAAATTCGAAAAATGCAGTAAAGAACCATCTCTTTACAGAAAACAGAACAATGAACATCTTCTGATTGTGGCAGTCTACGTAGACGATCTTCTTGTCACAGGTTCATCATTGAAACTGATTTCTGATTTCAAGAATGAGATGGCTGGAAAATTCGAAATGAGTGATTTAGGAAGACTCACCTACTATCTTGGCATTGAGGTTTGCTAAAGTGAGAACGGGATCGTGTTAAGACAGGAAAAGTATGCAAAGAAAATTCTTGAAGAGACCGGAATGAGTGAGTGTAACTCTGTTTTGTTGCCAATGGAACCGGGTCTGGAGCTTTCAAAAACTCAAGATCCAAAGCGCATTGATGAACGAGCTTATAGAAAAAGTATTGGCTGTCTGAGATATTTGCCCCATACTCGACCAGACCTATCATACTCTGTTGGAATTCTGAGTCGTTATTTGCAGGAACCTGGAGAATCACACGGAGCCGCACTGAAGCAGATTCTGAGATATCTTCAAGGCACTTCTGGCTATGGTCTACACTTCAAACCAGGAACTCAAACAGGACTAATAGGATACAGTGACAGCAGTCATAGTGTGGATGTGGATGATGGGAGAAGTACTGCTGGTCATGTGTTTTATCTCAATGAATGTCCTATCACATGGTGTTCTCAGAAGCAACAGGTGGTGGCGCTATCCTCTTGTGAAGCCGAGTTTATGGCAGCAACAGAAGCTGCTAAGCAAGCCATTTGGCTACAAGAGTTACTCGCTGAGATTACTGGAACAACGTGTGAGAAAATAACAATTTGTGTAGACAACAAGTCTGCCATTGCTCTCACAAAGAATCCTGTCTTCCATGGTCGCAGCAAACACATTCACCGAAGATATCACTTCATACGGGAGTGTGTTGAAAATGGACAAGTTGATGTGGTACATGTTCCCGGGATCGAACAGAAGGCTGATGTGTTAACCAAGGCTCTCGACAAGATCAAATTCAAGAATATGAGGAACCTCATCGGAGTTCATGAACTGTCAAAGAAGGATTTCAAGCTTAGAGGGGAGATTGTTGGGCTAAGCTTGAAGTGTGACTTGCGGAAGAAGTAATCCTAATAAAGATTAGGATTAGAGTTATTTTAGGAGACATCTAGAATAAACAGTTGTAATAAGTTCTAATGAGATTAGGAGATATCTAATCCCAAATAGTTTTAGGAGAACTATCTCTATATATAGAGTTGCCAAAGCTTGTGGTAAACCTATGAGTTTAGAGAGAGAAGTTTTAGAACTTGAGAGAGAAAGCTTTAAGGTTTTTGTGTAAGATTTCCTTTTGCTGAATAAAGAGAGTAATTCTTTACATTCTCGTTCTAAATCTTTCATTGAAACAATAGTTGGGAAATTCAATGCGTTGAGCGATCACATGAGGATGAGTCACGCGTCGGATCTCTTCGACTTGCCATATCTCAAGGGTTTGTCGGGTGACGAGTTGAGGAACCATCTCATTAACCTTGAATCACACTTACTTGGGATCAAACAAAAAAAGTTAAGAATATCAACAAGAGAAAACTCCAAGCCGAGTGGGGATATTGGTGTTTCTGCGCTCCATCCGTCAGGGTTTGCTTGCGGGGACTATCTTCCGGTGGATCCAATGGAAGTTTGTACCAACAACGAAGGTGCTTGGGATCTTTGTCGGATAGATTTTGGGTTTGCTTCATCACTGTTACCTAGTTAGGAGCCACTGATTCTTTTGGAGCTGTATTGTGCGTTCTGCTCCAACGCAAATCCATGTTTGTAATTGTAAGGTTGGTAGTTACTTCTCTTCTTGTTTGTTTATTATTTGATGAATGAATGAAATTCTTCTCGATCACTATATATGTCATCTCTAACTCATATCTGCAATTGCTTCTTCAACCTTAATTCTCACAAGGTATATATCACTAACATTCAGGTTATGCATTTATGTACTAATCATTGCTTTCTCTTTTGCGATTCTCGGAACCATCACCTCCTTTGCTTTAGCTTAGGACTCTTTTGACTTGAACCATGCATCACCTCGGCTTTCTCTTAACCGTAGTCGTTCCTTGAACCCTCAGTTTCTCCTTTTCATTTTCAGGTTCAAAGGATTGGAGCTTGTCAACACCATTGCTGCCACCTTATTTGCTTCCTCTTTGATGCAAGGCTTCATTGCCTACATGTCATCTTTGATGCTGCAACCAAGCTTGCATTGGTGCCTTCTTCCTTGTTCTGCTTCAGGTACAGATTTCTTCCTCTTGGTTTGGCACTTCACAGGTTTGTTCTTGGCATCAGCCTTCTTCTCAATCCATCTCTGTTGAAGCTTTGAATTCTGTTTATGCAGGATAACCTCTTGAGTTTCTGTTTTCTTCACGGCTTCTTTGCCGTCTCACTCTTTCTTTTCCTTTTCAGCCTCATGCTGGACTGATATATTTTTTTTTATCCTCACCGTCTTCCCAGTCTTCTTCGTTCCACATATTATCAAGTACAATCAAACAATTACAGGTTTTCAACAGTTGAGATAGTTTGTCTTGAAGCTCGTCTTCTGCAGTCATATTTGCGTCTCTATGCTCATCATGTTTTGGACTAAGCTTCTACAAAATCGTCTGCCACACATATTTCCTTGTAAACACTGTTGTGCTATACACACCCCCACCCACGCAGCTCCATCAAAATGAATTTTACCATCCCAGTTATAGAAATTACTTGATTGCTACCTTCCTCCTGTAAGAATATAAAGCCTATGTGTCTTTTGATTTAATAATAAAGTTCAAGTTTATATTTAACATTGTAAATTCTAATATTAAAGACGACACCGTGATGAATCGGTTTCGATTAATGTATTAGAATTTGAGTGTATTGATAACCCTCTTCCCTTCTCTTAATTATATCATATAAGTAATATATATACATGTATTAAGAGGTGCTATTACGAACCAGTACAACTCTTCAAAGGTGATTGTATATACATGTATATATATGTGTGGCTGTTGAATCATTACTGCAACGGTTTTGTTCTCGTAACGTGAGAAACACTACCACACCAAATACACACCAGAAAAAGAGATTAGTAATCTTCATCAAAGATCACATGAAAGCAATAAGGAGTAAGGGAAGAAAAAAATCAATTGCTGAAGACTTGGATCCATCATCAAGCATAATCAAGCAATGGATCCAGGTTAGTGTTTTCTTCTTCTTTAATAACATGTTTACTAGATTAAGACCCGTGCTAGAGCACGGGTTGAAAATTATTTTATTTTTATTTTAATTTTTATATAAATTATAATTTATGTGATTGTTTTTAAAAGTTTTTTTGGATAAAAAATTATGCAATCAAATCATATGCTAAATATGATGGCATGAAAAAATACACATATTTTGTAAATTTTATATTGTTAATGATTCTAGATAAGTATTCGTGCTATAACACTGGTTAAATTTTATTTTATACAAAATTTTGTATATTTTATATTTCAAAATAAAATTTTAATATGTTGTATTAATTTATGTATGTGAATTTATTTCAACAATGTATATCTACACCATGACTTGAATGTCATTATAAAACATAATTTTGGAAATTTGGTTTTTAAAAAGCGAGTTATTATATTATGAGTAATTTAATATATTTTTATACTTTTTTCTTAATATACTTGGTTTCTTGGTGTTCTTTCACGTTATAGTGACATATTATTGACATTGTTATAACAAATCAATTTAGAGTGTTTATAGTTTCTAACTTTTATATCAACTTTCAATGTTTTTAAAATATTTCAAAATAAATTATTTGAAGTTTATTATATAATATAAAATTATAAAATTCAAGAAAAAAATATGAAATTGAATTTAAATATTCAAATTTTGACCCGTTACTCAGTAAATTTTTTAATTCAATAATTTTATTTTTAAAGAATAATATTACTAAAGCTTGAATAGTTTATAGATTGAACAATTTCTATTTGTTTTTAAAAATTCAACTTATGGTATATCCAGAAATAAAACTAATTTTAATTATAATAAATAATATGATAATTTATTTGTTTTACAAAATAGACTCATAGATAAAAATGAGAGGTGAAGTATAATGATAATTAACCAATTAATATGTTAAGTTAGATATCAAATGATTTTCTTTGATGAATAATTTAATAAAGGAAATTAATGATTTAAAATGATTATTTAGTCTTTACGATTTTTGGAAACAATGTGCTCTAGTAATAAAATTTTCCAAAAATAAATTAAGGTTGCACCCACTATTTAACTTGTAACCAATTAATCTATAACATATTGTAATCAACTTATTAAAATTATATAGTCTATGAAACAATGTTGTGTAGTTCCGTTTTATTATAAAGGGGATGTTTGAATTAGATCTAATCTAGATGATCTCTGAATTTATATTTGGTATCTGAGCAAACTAGATTTATTTAGAGGAAGGTATTCAAATGAGGATTTTGGAGGATTTTGGTTTTTAATTAAAATCATCTGTTATTCAACTTATGATTTTTAAATCACTATCCAAATCCAATGTTATTCAATTTGGAATTTCTATAAAATCATTCAAAACCACTCACAATATCTTGTTATTCAATCAATAATTTGTCAAAATCATATAGAATCAACTGTTATTCAAAATCTAACTTTTTTAAAATAGAAAACCAAAACACAGATTTTAGGAGACTTTTGAATACATTCTTACATGGGAAATCCAATAGAAAAAATCACACCTTAAGAGGTATTATTTTGTTTTTAAAAAAGAAATAATCAAAACATGTCCCTATGTGGTGTCGTTTATCCTCCGGAACTCTTATGCGTGCTTGGGAGCACATCAGCCATGTTCATTCTGTGGAGAGAAAGATGAGTCAAGAGATCACCTCTTCTTTGCTTGTCCATTCACCTTCACCGTATGGTCTGAGCTGATTACTCTTAAATTACACAATGGGAGACCTGACTGGTGGTGTATTAAAAGACTTCTTCTCACGCTTAGGTAAACTCTTCCTTAAGTCTTGCCACAATCTTAAATTAGGTTCGCTTAGGCTAGAGAGAGAAAGAAAAACTCTGAACGTGATCATGCTTTTCAGGGATATCGAAACTGTGGTTCAAGCCAGCTTACAACCCTTACACCGAGCCAAGTATGGAAATTTTCAGCTACCATGAAGGTATAGGGAAGTGGGTGGAGATTGGTAACTCGGGAATGTTCAGACCCAAAATGCTTCTTCCAATGGGTCTCCCGGAAGATGTTAGAGTAATTGCTTGGGGTCTTTCTCTTGAAAGCTAAGAATTTTTAATTTCCCTCAACATTTCAGGGTCGTTCGTTGCTGATTCTTTCTTGGTTTTTTGTTCATAAACCAGACCGACAATGATATCCGAGATTTGTTTGGACACAAGGTAACCAAGAGATCTTTACTTCTTCTGACTTCTTTGTATAAACATCCTCTTCTTTTTGATTCAAGTTGATGCTCCTTCTTTCAAGTTGATGCTCCTTAACTTTTATTGGTACTAGACCGGATCTCTCATATTGTGTGGGAATTTTGAGTAGGTATACGCAGAGTCCAAGAGTATCACACGGTGCAGCATTGAAACAGTGTTTGACGTACTTGAGAGGAACTGTAGGCATGTGATTATTTTATGAGAGATCGAGAGTACCTAAACTAGTTGGTTACAGTGACTCTAGTCATAGTGGTGATCTAGTTGATGGAAGGAGTACTTATGGACATATTTTCTATTTTGGGAACAGTCCGATCACATGGTGTTCAAGAAATCAAGATGTTGTGGCTTTGTCATTTTGTAATGCTGAGTTTATGGCAGGGACTGAAGCTGCAAAACAAGCAATTTGGCTGCAGGATTTGTTGGCAGAGATCATTGGGACTTCGTTTGAGAAGGTCATTATTCGAATTGACAATGAATCAGCAATTGCATTAACAAGGAATCCGATGTTCCACGGACGTAGTAAGCATATCCACCGTCGATACCATTTCATAAGGGAGTGTGTTGAAAACGGACAAGTAGAGGTGGAGCATGTTGCAGGTACTAATCAAAAGGCGGACATTCTCACCTAGGCGTTAGGAAGAACCAAGTTTAAAGAAATGAGGGAGCTCATGGGAGTTGAGGACTTGGCAGCATTGGAGTTCAAGCTTAAGGAGGAGTATGTTGGATTAAGCTTCAAAAGACCTTGAAGTTATCCTAAACCTATTTGGAATTAAGTTTCTTGAGGGATAAGGACTTGGAGTTGTTTAGGAGTTCTCTACACATACATTTCCAAATAGGGTTAAGACTAAAAGGTTTTTCTGGTGTTATAAATATGGATGCAATTGTGTTGCAGAACATATAAGTTTTACAAGAGAGATTGTAGTTTGAGAGATTGGGAGAGCCTTAGGTTTTGAGTTATTTTGCTAAGGATTAAATAAAGAGAGCAAGTTCTTTGTTTATTTTTCATTCTTCAAGCTAAAACTTTGTGATTCTATAGTACGTACCTCATTTATTTGCAGATCAGCCAATTTAGAGTAGTTGATGGCATCCGTTGTATAAAACCGACTAATTGATAATCTTTGTATTAAACCAATATGCGGTTTAAAAGTACCCCATCCATAAACGTACCTTTGATGAACAATTGAAGATTTGTTACAGGACACATCTGAAGGATGTGATACAACTTACAAGGATAATATGCAATCAGTTCTGCCCATGGCATGGGACTCTACGAATACATTGAGTTAGACGAACAATTCGCTGGTATGTTTAACCATGGTATGTCAGAATCTTAAGTGTTTAGAAAATGTGCATACAGTCACTGTTTTATTGTTTCAACGGCACTAAACGAAAACCAAAAACAAAAGAAAATGAAGAGACATCTCAACGACCTCGTCTTAATTAGTGTTTCTCGTTTTTATCATCGCCGTGGAATTGGGGAAGGGACAGAATACGACAATCCAAGTGATTAATGTTGAGGTTGTGACTGATGTTGGGACAACTGCCTCCAACTTGAGCTTGCTCGCCATTAACATGTCTCTCTCAGACTTTTACTCTACTCGTCCAGAATCTCGTACCAGGCTTCTTCTTAACTTTGCCGACTCGAGGGACGATGTTGTTGGCGCTGCAGCAGCTGGTATGTTATCTCTGTAATGATTTGATTGTTTCTTTACGTAATCGTGAAAGGCAAATGAAAGCAAAATATTTCGTTTGTTTGTATTTTGCGTTTCCACGTTACTATATATATTATAAAATCTAAAAAGGGTTTATATAGTTCAGAACTGTGAATTTTCTTTCTGAGTCAAAACTCCCTGCTTCATTGGGAAACCTTGCTTATCACAACCACCCATGATCTTGAGAACGTAACCCTTGAAGTCCTGCAATAACATTTCATAATATTATAATTCCATCATCTGTTTAAAAGAGATAAAATCACAATCAAAGATAGACGAAATCTACGCACCTCGCCCAACGCATCTCCACTGACTTCTTAGAGAGTCTTTTGACTCTCTTGTCGAAAAACGCACGTCTGCATCAACATAAGCCAAGCTCAATACTATATACTATAATCTAGACATGTTTTTGAGCAGATACGAAGCTTAACTTTGTATTAATATTGAACATAGACGGAACATACGAAAATATATAGAGCAATTCGCAACAATTTTTTTGTAACCTAAGAGCTACCAATTTCCAAGTGATATCTACAAGCATGAATCAACAGATCTAGAGAACCTATCGCGAAATCTACAAAAATGAGTAAAGATGAATACAATAGAGCAAAATCTTACAGTTTCTGGTCATCGACGATCTCGAGCTTCTTCTGGCAACCAGTGGTTGGATTTGCAATGTGGAACTAAAACACAGAAACATGAAAAGAGAAGCAAAACAAGAGACGAGAAACGAATTAGGAAAATGTAGACTCTGCTCGCCGTCACATACCTTCATCTTCTCAGGCGCTTAGGGTTTCTGAGCTAGCGAGAGTAGCAAATTCATACGAAGAGGCAAGGTTTATTTGGTTTCTTTTTTATGGGCCGTTTGGCCCATTCATCTTTTTTTTTCTTCTTCTTAATTTGATGATGAAATAATAAAGTCAAAATGACAAAACATGGTGTATACTTTCTCTGTCTTTATATATACCGTAGGAGTATTTTTACTTACATAATTTTGAGTTCAAAGTATTGTAAAAAAAAATTTAATATTTTGCATTTCTAGGATCTGTCTAAAAAAATTAAGATTAACTTAATTCAATACATAGACTGAAGAAAAAATTTGTAAACTCAATTTTGTTTTGGTTTTGAATGATCGCATTTATTTTATCTTATTAGTCTGCCCTAATAATAGAATTTTGTAGACAAAAAGTGTGAACAAAAAAAGAAGAAATAGAAATAGAACTTTAATAAATTGTATGATTTATTAATTAATCCGTTACATCCGAACGAAAGAGAGGAAAATATAAATATAACTACATATTGAACAAAATTTTTCCTAAACCCAAAACAGAGGTTACAAAAATGACTTTATTTTCATACTTGATTCACGATGATGTTTTATGGCTATTGTCTTCTCCTCTCTGTGTGCCAACGGCTTTGTTAAACGACGTCTATGGTTCAGCAATTTTTATACGAGACATAATGTTTTAGTTTCGTTTCATTTTGATGGACAAAAATAAATCACGTAAAAAGAAAGAGTTGAACACGTTCCAAGATTTGAAAATAAAAAACAAAATCATCAACTGAAAAGTTATACTCTTGCTGAAATCCTTCAACCATCCCTCGTTGATATATTATCTGACCACTTGGATATGTCCTGGTCATCCTGACACACTACGCCTAACAAATTATAATTAAGGTTTGGTTATACCATATGCTGTATCTTGTGTCATTAATTAAAGTATCATCCTTTAGCTCATTGATATATTAGTTACTTCTTCCTCATTGATCTCTGGTGTCACTTCTTCGTTTGCCTAACATCACCCAAACCAACCAAGAAGCTTAATACCGAACTGTTTTATGCAATTAGGTTTGCTATTAATATATATTGCTAGCAAAAATATATATATATATATAGCTAGCCTCCACTGGGAACTACGTCTTTCATAGATTGTCACGTGGGTTGTTCCTTGCTCGGCTAGAGATCTCATACCGAATTCCGAAACCCTTGCATGCAGCTAGAGATTTCATTTTAATAATTTATGATGGCGGTTCACAATTTATCCCTCGTCAAGTCTTTATGAATTACATTATTTCCATATATATATATATATATATATATATATATATAAAAATTTGACATATTTATATATAAATCGATGCAAGCAAAATTTAGATATTGTTCAGCATAAACAATTTTAGACATAGGGTAATATTTTTAGACTGATATATATCAGATAATGTTTCTTAAAAATAAAAATATTAGGCAAAAATCTGTAGTCATACGTACATGGGTCAGGGTCACCAAATCAAAAAGTCGGTACACTTGGTTTTGAGATATCTCCCTATAAAATGGTGCAATAAGTCTAACTGTTAACCATCCTATCTTCCCATCTCTGCCTTCTTCAATTTTATTTCCAACCAACAACAGCAATGGAGAACCATCTTCAAGAGCCCTTAACCACTTACTCTAAACCGGGTCTAACCAAAGAACAAGAACAAGTTGCCGAAGAAATGATGAGCTTGCAAGCGTTGAGGATCACGAACTCATTGGCTTTTCCTATGGTTTTCAAAGCTGCCTTGGAGCTTGGCGTCATCGACACAATTGTTGCTGCTGACGACGACGTATGGCTCTCGCCTTCCGAAATAGCTTTTGCTCTCCCTACCAAGCCCACCAACCCAGAGGCGCCAATGTTGCTAGACCGTATGTTACGGCTACTCGCGAGCCACTCGATATTGAAGTGTCGTATAGTTGAAACCGGAGAAAACGATCGAATCCGAAAGACCCAAAGGGTATATGCAGCTGAACCAGTTTGCACGTTTTTCTTAAACCGTGGTGACGACTCGGGTTCCCTCATGTCCTTGTTCAAGTTGCACCAAAGCGAAGTATTTTTCAAAACTTGGTACGTACCTCATTATTTGCCAATCAGCCAAATTAGTAGTTGATCCTCAATTATAACAAACCGGCTAATAACCTTCTTATTAAACCGCCAATATACAAAAAAGTACTATCTATACACGTCCTTTCAGTGAACAATTGAAGATTTGTTACAAGACACATCTGAAGGATGTGATACAAGAAGAGAAAGATGCATTCAGCTCTGCCCATGGCATGAAACTCTTCGAATACATTGGGTTGGACGAACAATTCGCTGGTATGTTTAACCAGGCAATGTCAGAAACTTCTAGCATGATCATGAAGAAGATTTTAGAAGTTTACAAAGGATTCAAAGATGTAAATACTTTAGTTGATATCGGCGGAGGACTTGGCACCACACTAAATCTTGTCACTTGCAAGTATCCTCAAATTAAGGGTATCAATTTCGATTTAGCAGGGGTTTTAGCCACTGCTCCTTTGTATCCAGGTACAACAGAGTAGATCATTAGTCTGACATGTTGAAAATTGAAGTGTTTTCCAAAAAAAATCAAAAAAATACTTTTTCAGTTTTTTAAAATCCTACTAAAAATATGCTATAGGAGTGGAACATGTATCCGGAGATATGTTTATAGAAGTTCCAAAAGGGGATGCAATCTTCACGAAAGTAAGTAAACTGCATTTAAATGAAAAAGGCTAATACTTTTATGATTTAAACAGTTCATTCACAAACTAAGTTGAATAAATTGCTGGCAGTGGATATTACATGACTGGAACGACGAAGATTGTGTAAAGATACTAAGAAACTGTTGGAAGAGTCTTCCGGAAAAGGGAAAATAGGTAATCGTTGACATGGTTACACCAACGGAACCAAAGAGTGACGACTTTTTCTCTAACATAGTCTTTGGCATGGACATGTTGATGTTAACACAATGCTCGGGTGGTAAAGAGAGGTCGTTTTCACAGTTTGAAGCTTTAGCCTCTGCTTTGGGTTTTCATAAATGTGAAATAGCTGCTCTCGCTTACACATTTTCTGCTGTCGAATTCCACAAATAGATTCAGAGTTTACAACGAAAACAATAATAAGCAATACTTGATTTCGTGGGAGGAGATTATAATTTAAATAAACGTTTCTCTTCAATGGTTTTTTAATAATATATTTAAATTGTTTGTAATGAAGATTTCTGCTATTGGTTGTTTGTTCTTCTTTCAAGGTTGTGTTGATCATTTTACAGTTGGGACATTGTCTCTATGCTAAATTAATATTTGGGAGTGTTTCACGACAAAAATAAAAAAATAAAAAAATATTCTAGAACCTCTAACTTGATATATACATTATCCAATATGAAGATGACTTCTTTAGCTTGATTCCCTCGTTGGCCTTTGATCAAAATTAGTATTATTGAATCTGTATCGATAATTCTTTTTTACAGCCACCAAAATTTTATTATACATATATAATTGAAAATTAAAAATAATAAAAAGACAAAAAAGGAAGGAAGAAAAACATAAAAACAAAGGAATAAAATTAAACAAAATATAAGATATATCTAATAAAATATATAATCACACTATTGCCATGAATTTTTAACTCATGCAAGAACATAAACAAAAATATATATATATATATATATATATATATATATATATATATTGAGATATGGTAGATGATGATGTGAGAATGGTTATTTATAGAATTTCAAAGGATGGAAGTTATATTTCTAAAATATTTTATTATACATATGTAATTGAAAATTAAAAATAATAAGAAGACAAAGAAGGAAGGAAAAAATACATAAAAACAAATAAATAAAATTGAACAAAATATAAGATAAATCTAAAAAAATATATAATTACACTCTTACCATGAGTTTTCAACCCTTGCAAGAACATAAACAAAACCAAGAAAATATTTAGAATTTGAGGATATGGTGGACGATGATGTGAGAGTGGTTATTTATAGGATTTTAAGAGATGAAAGTTAAATTTCCAAAATAAATTAATTAGAGGAGTTACAATTATAATTTATAGTGTTTGAATGAAAATGAATGGAAAATAGTCAATTCATAATTTATGTAATTTCAGTTACAATATAGTAGTAAAGTGTAGATTTCACTACAAGAAAACGCGGCGAGTTCGGACGGATTTTCTGACGAAAGATCCGTAGGAAATTTCCGACAGCTTTCCAAGAGGTTTCCAACATATTTCTGAGGAAATTCTGAGGAAACGACGTCTCTCAGAAAACCCTCTGAAATTTGTTATTCTGTCGGTAATATCTTGGAAATTTCTCACGAAAACCAGGTCGTCGAAAAATTGTCGGAAATATTTCAAAATTTCCGACAGCTTTCCGAGGGAAAGAAGAGCGTCGGTATCTTCTAACAGATTTCCAACGGATTACTGAGAACTTTGCGATTTTATACGTTGCGATTATATCCGTTACGATTATATCTGTTGCGATATAGCCTTTGCGAATATATCCGTTGAATGTGACCGTTAAAATTTAAAAAACCCTCGGAAATCCGTTGGAAATCTCTTGGAAATTTTGTGTATATATATTCAAGTTATGATTCACTTGTTTGGTAAACGAAAATATACACAATACCAACAATAACGTCTTCTTCAGATCCTTATGGTTATTTTCGTTCATGGGATGGATAAACCTAGATACAATGAAGAGACAAGCAAACTTACAGAAGAGTTCAAGGAAGGTCTTAGACAATTCATGTTATTCGCGTCAAACCAGAGCATAACGCGAGAAACATGTACTATGTCTTGTCCTTGTCCAAAATGTCAGAATTATAAAAATCCGGAGGTATCATTAGTAAAGAAACATTTGTTTAGGGATGGATTTATGCCGGGTTATAAGATATGGTTTTCGCATGGGGAAAGTGAATCAATGGTAGATTATGGCAGTACTAGTCAACATTGTACTCCGGGTAGTGTAGAAGAACCATCGATAGAAGTAGATGTAGGTACATTTCAGATGGTGAACGATGCGTTTAGGGAAAATACGCCCTCATTAATTCAGGATGGAGATAGAGTAGAACAGCCGAATTTAGAAGCCCGAAGATTCTTTGATATGTTAGATGCGGCAAATATGTCATTGTATGATGGTTGTAAGAAGGGTCATTCACCATTATCATCTACAAGTAGGTTGATGGGCATAGACGGATTGGAATTTATCAGAGGGTTGTGTGGATGCGAGTACTGATTTTGTGAAAGAAATTTTGCCAGAGAATAATCTTTCACCAGCTTCGTACTATAAGGTGCAGAAACTCGTAGCTGGACTTGCTTTACCATATCAGGTGATAGATGTGTGCAGTGATAATTGTATGATTTATTGGAGAGAAGACAAAGGCCGCACTTCATGTCGTTTTTGTCGTAAACCTCGGTATCAGGACACAAGTGGAAGAGTTCCCATACCATATAAAAAAATGTGGTATTTACCGTTAGCAGAGAGGTTGAAAAGATTGTATCAGTCAGAGCGTACAGCAGGAGCAATGTGATGGCATGCAGAACATACATCAGACGGTTTAATTACGCACCCATCAGATGTAGAAACATTGAAACATTTTCAGTCACTCTACCCTGGCTTTGCGTATGAGCCAAGGAACGTTTATCTTGGTTTGTCTACAGATGGTTTTAATCCTTTTGGGAAACATGGGAGGCAATATTCCTTGTGGCCAGTTATCGTGACACCATATAATTTGCCGCCATCTTTGTGTATGAAACGGGAGTTTCTTTTTCTCACCATTCTTGTTCCAGGTCCAGATCATCCGAAGAAAGCACTTGATTTTTTTTTGCAGCCATTGATATATGAGTTACAAATGTTATGGGAGCATGGTGTAGAAGCGTTCGATGTTTCAATGAACCAAAATTTCAACATGTGGGATGCTTATGTGGACTATAAGCGATTTTCCAGCCTATGGTATGTTATCTGGATGGACAACGCATGGACGATTAGCTTGTCCGTATTGTCAAGATAACACCGATGCAATTCAGCTGAAACACGGACGTAAAACGAGTTGGTATAATTTTCACAGACGATGGCTCCCTGAAGACCATCCTTATCGTTGGAGCACCACATTATTTAAAAAGAACAGACAAGTCTTTGATAGTCCACCTCCTGAGTATTCTGGCGAAGAAATTTTGAATCAGTTAAGAGATTTTGGTGCTGAGAAGACAGTGGTTTGCGGTGGTAATGGGCACGATATTGTTGATGGATATGGCGATCATCTCAACTGTCACAAGTTTAGTACATCTCAACTGTCACAAGTTTAGTATCTTCTTCGAATTACCATTTTGGAAGGATCTTTTGTTGAAGCACAATCTTGATGTCATGCATACAAAAAAGAACGTTTTCGATAATCTCATGAACACCGTACTAAATGTTCCAGGAAAGACAAAAGACAATTTGAAGTCTAGATTGGACTTGCCTGATATATGTTCTCGAAGAAAACTTCACCAAATGGGAAAGCACCAACCCCTCGATTCCGATTAGATGCATCTTCCAAGGAAGCATTTTTAGAGTGGATTATGATGCATGTCAAATTTTCTGATGGGTATGCATCTAATCTTCGTAATTGCGTGAATGTGGGAAAAGGGAGGTTTCAAGGAATGAAAAGCCATGATTGTCATGTCATTATGCAGCGCCTCCTTCCATTTGCCTTTCAGCATCTTCTACCACATGATGTACACAAAGCAATTGCAAGTATTTTGTCATAGAAATTCTTTAACTTTTATGCCTAATTATCAATGTTTATTAATATCTTAACATTTCATGTTATAATATATGCAGTTATAAATGTGTTCTTTCGAGATTTATGCACAAGGACGCTTACAGTAGAAGGGATACATAACTTGGAGCAAAATATACCGGTGATCCTTTGTAACCTTGAGAAGATTTTTCCATCGTCTTTTTTTGATGTTATGGAACATCTTGCAATTCATCTCCCACGAGAGTTATCACTTGGCGGTCCTATTCATTATCGATGGATGTATCCTTTTAAGCGCTACATGGGCACTCTTAAGAAGAAAGTTAAAAATTTGGTGAGAGTCGAAGGTTCTATTGTAGCACAAAGCATCAACGAAGAAACTGCACACTTCCCGGAATATTATTTTTCGAAACACGTCCAAACAAAGATGCGAAAACCTGCTCGACATGATGACGGTGGGGAGACACCTTTTTACCCTGTACAAGTCCCAAATATATTTTCTCAAATTGGTCGATTAAGTGGAAAAACTAAGAAACGAAGGCTTACAGAGGAAGAGGTACAACACTTGCACATGTACATAATCACAAATTGTGAAGAGCTTATAGAGTATTAGAGGTAAAAAATTTACAATTGAAATTCTAATTCATTTTTATTATATTTGAAATTGCAAATTTATTTATCCTCATGTTAATTAATTTATAGGATTTACTTGGACCAAGTACGCTTTACATATCCAGACATGAGCGAGGATGAAGTTCAAAAACTCAAGCAGGCTGAATTTAGTCGTTGGATAATATTCTACGTAAGTTTTTTCTTATTTAAAATTTTTTAGTAAATATTTTTTCAAATTAAAGTTATTTTATTTTTTTTAATATTTTCTAAAAAAATATTTCTATAGGTAACAACAATGTCTTCTAAAGGGCAATCATTTCCTACATGGTTATTGGAGTTTGCTAATGGGTCTTTATATGTTGCGGAAGCGTATCCCATGTATTGTACTCGTGGGTACGCATTCAAGATTCTTAGACCCAAAACGACTAGGCCAAGTTGTGATTATGGTGTGTCGGCACAATCTGGTGATCTTGTATACTATGGTGTCCTTCGCAAAATCTTAGAAGTTCGTTATCCAGAGATGATCAATTTACGGTGCATTGTTTTCTCATGTGATTGGTACGATCCAATTGTTGGGTCTGGTGTGAAACATGACGAATTCGGTGTCACAACATTACATTTGAGAAAGAGCTCCAGGAATATGATCCATTCATTCTCGCTTCACAAGCCCATCAAGTATGCTACATTAGATATCCACGGGTAACTGCAGCAAACGACCCTTGGATCACAGTGATGTCAGTAAATCCTAGAGGAAGGATTGTTGGGTTTTCTGATGATAGTGAGCATGAACCAATGCAGCAAAACTCATTGGGTACCATAGGAGCGGTTGACCACTCTCTAGAAATTGATCTTGTCGTTGATTTCACCAACTTTGTAGATGACGAGGTTTACGATGATTCTGAGGAAGAGAGTGGAGAATTTGAGGATGCTTATGATTCAGACAATTCTGAATATTCATCAGATGAAGAAGACGAAGAATAAATTGTATTAATTTTATTTTATTCCATTTTCATAATCATGTATTTATAAAAAACATGGAAATAAATTTTAACTCTTGAAGTTTTCATATAATGTTTTCATAAATTTAAATTAGCAATTATATATATAATTTGGTATGTATTTGTACATTTATATTTAAATATATATATATATTAGTCTCGGTATACAGACGGATAACCAAGTAGACTAATATGGTCTCGCAAATCCGTCGGAAAAATCCTCAGAAATCCGTAAAAAATTTCAGAGGGCTGCCCGAGGGAAGACGAATGTGGTCAGATTTAAGGAAAAACACTTGTTTCCTAGGAAAATCCTCGGATGCTCCTGGCATTATTTACTCTTGACTTTTGGACTTTCCATCACTCAGAGGCCTAGACCTAGAGTTTTTATTGGCTCCTCATCAGACCTAAGTTTGCATGCCATAATGTTGGCTCCTCATCGGGCCTAAGCCCGCATGCCATAATATATAAGGAAAAATCCAATACTCATCTCTCGGGTTGCCACCCTACAGCGCACCCTCGGATTGTCATCCGAAGCCGATATACCAACCATACTCCCAAATCACAAAGTCTCAGAATATGGCAGTACTAGGAGAACCTAGGTTCCCCAAGAGTCGCGAGAAAACAATTCTGAACACGTCTGAGTCCTATCCCTATCCAGGTTTCCTTCCCGTGGCTCGCGTAAGACATCTCAATGTCCTACCAACCACATATCCCCTCACTGGAATACCTCATGACCACACATGGATCATCTCACTGCCACAAGGGCCGCCACAAAGACCAAACAAATGTCCTAAACAGGACCGCCACCAAGGCCAAACAAATTTCCTAAACAGGACCGCCACCAAGGCCAAACAAATTTCCTAAACAGGACCGCCACCAAGGCCGAACAAATGTCCTAAACAGGACTGTCACAAAGACCATCTGTCCTGAAGGACCGCCTAAACAGGCACTCTGGCTAAACAGCCCGCCACAAAGGCCACACATCTGGCTAAACAGCCCGCCACAAAGGCCACACATCTGGCTAAACAGCCCGCCACAAAGGCCACACAATATCTCAAAAGACCGCCACTAAGGCCACACAATGACTAAAAGTCCGCCACAAAGGCCTCACAAGCCCCTCCAAGGCCCTCTCCACTAAAATGGACAAATTTTTAACTCACATAAAACTTTCCACTTTTACCAATTTCCACTTTTGGAAACTTCTAATTCAGGAAACTTTCCTCCAAAAAACCCCGTCTCACGGAAACTTTGTACCACAACCAACCACTCCAAGCAACCAAGTAAACAAGAGAGATGGGCTGGAATACTCCATTTCCGCTCCAGCCACGGATTACAGATGGGACCAGGCTAGACAAGCTCAAGTTGCAGCTTACTTCTCATACCACTTCTTAAACCTTGCCTTCATCCTCGCCTCAGGCTCCCAAGTCTGCTCCTCAACACCATCACAGTCCCAAAGGACTCTCATCAAAGGAATCATCTTCTTCTGAAGTTCCTTGATCCTCCTCTCGAGAACCCTCACTGGTCTCGCCTCCAAAGTCATGTTGGGCTGAAGATCCTCAGGAATCTTAGCCAACAACTGATCATCCTCACAGAGACACTTCCTCAACATAGAAACATGGAAAACCTTATGGAATGCACGCATAACCTCACGTAACTCCAGTCTATAAGCCACTGGTCCAACACGCTCAATCACTGAACGGACCCACATACCTCAGACTCAACTTAGTCTCAGTCAATGACCTGTTCAGACCCCGCAACATGGCCATCTTGAGGTACACTCTGTCTCCTACCTGAAACTCAAGATCTCTCCTCCTCCTATCGGCATAACTCCTCTGCCGATCCTGAGCCTC
>NC_025698.1:19152716-19166813 GCF_000633955.1 Camelina sativa | reverse complement strand
ACGGCCTCCCATACAAAGCCTCATAAGGAGCCATCTTAATACTTGCCTGATAACTGTTGTTGTAAGCAAACTCTACCAAGCTCAAGTGATCTGCCCAATGGACTCCCCAATCCAACACACACATCCTCAGCAAATCCTCCAGCGTCTGGATCGTCCTCTCAGACTGTCCATCTGCCTGGGGATGATAAGCTGTACTCATATGCACCTTAGTGCCCATCTCTGCCTGAAACGCTCTCCAGAACACCGAAGTGAACTTAGAATCCTTATTAGACACAATGCTCGCTGGCACCCCATGCAACCTAACTATCTCCTTCACATACTTCTTAGCCAAGACCGCTGCTCCATCCGTCTTCTTAATGGCCAGAAAACGTGCCGACTTAGTCAACCGGTCCACAATGACTCAAATAGCATCAAACATCCTGGACACTGGCAAACCTACCACGAAGTCCCTTGTAATCATATCCCACTTCCACTCTGGAATGGGAAGACTCTTCAGTAACTCTCCTAGAACCTGATGCTCAGCCTTCACTAGCTGACACACGTCGCACCTCGCGACCCAACTAGCTACATCCTTCTTCATCCCGACCCAATGATAGTACCTCTTGAGATCACGATATATCTTAGTCACTCCTGGATGAATAGAAAACTTGCTCCCATGAGCCTCTCTCAGGATCTCCTGCCTCAACTCCTCATCCTTGGGCACACAAACCCGACCGTGCACCAAGATAGTACCATTATCGGAGACCTGATACTCTGAATCTACATCCTTTGAGGCATTCACCAACCCCAAGTCCTTCTCCTGAGCCCACCACACCCTGCTCAGAAGATCTGCTCTATCAACCGCCTCCAAACCCAATGGTTCCTGAGACACAACACACAAACTCAAAGCACCAATCTCTCCTACCATAGACTCCATCTCCTGCTCCTGAGCCGAAGGTACCCTCTTTCGACTCAGATCATCTGCAACCAAGTTAGCCTTACCAGGGTGGTAGGCTACCTCCAAATCATAATCCACCACAAGCTCCATCCATCACCTCTACCTCAAATTCAGCTCAGGCTGAGTGAATATATACTTCAGACTCTTATGATATGTAAACACCTGTACCTTTGCACCATAAAGATAAGATCTCCAAATCTTCAAGGCAAAAACTACAACACCCATCTCCAAATCATGAGTAGGATAGTTGCCCTCATTCTTCCGCAACTGCCGCAAAGCGTAGGCAATCACCTTCCCATGCTGCATCAACACACATCCCAAACCAACTCTAGATACATCTGTATAAACCACATAGAGTTCTCCCTGCTCGGGGAAAGCCAACATTGGTGCAGTAGTCAACATCTCCTTCAGGCTGGCAAAGCCTTCCTCACACTCGTGTGACCAAATAAAAGGAACATCCTTCCTTGTCAACTTAGTCATAGGACGTGCTCTGCCCGCAAACCCCTGCACGAATCTCCTGTAGTAACCTGCCAATCCCAGAAAACTCCTGATCTCTGTGGTATTCTACGGTCTAGGCCAATCTCTGATAGCCTGAATCTTCTCCGGACCTACAGAAACCCCATCTGCAGAAACATTGTGACCCAGAAAACCCATCTCACGATTCCAGAAACTACACTTGCTCAGCTTAGCAAACAACTTCTGCTCCCGCAGCTTCTCCATAACTGCCCTCAAATGCATTGCATGCTCCTCAGGACTCTTAGAATAAACCAGGATGTCGTCGATGAAAATGATGATAGACACGTCCAGAAACTCCTGAAACACGCTGTTCATCAATCTCATAAATGCAGCTGGTGCGTTAGTCAACCCAAACGGCATCACCACAAACTCATAATGCCCATACCTCATCCTGAAAGCAGTCTTCCTCACATCCGCCTCATCTATCGGGATCTGATGATAACCGACGCCAGATCTATCTTGGAGAACCAAGTAGCACCTCCCAACTGATCCAACAACTCATCGATCCTCGGCAGAGGGTATTTGTTCTTCACAGTGACCCGGTTGAGACCCCTGTAATCAATACACAAGCAAAAACTCTCATCCTTCTTCTTAACGAATAACACCAGCGCTCCCCACGGTGATACACTAGGACGGATGAATCCCTTGCTCAACAAATCCTCTAGCTGCTTCTTCAGCTCTGCCATCTCTGCTGGAGCCATCCGGTAAGGAGCCATGGATAACGGTGTCGTCCCTGGTTCTAGTTCAATCGTAAAAGGATCAAACGGATAATGTGGGAGTCCTTGCAATGACTGGAACACGTCCTCAAACTCCTCTACAACCTGAATACCGCTAACCGTAGACTTCCCCACTGACTCTGGCATAGATATAGTAACCAAATAAGCCTCACGGCCCTTATCGATCATCTTCCCATCCTGAATGGCCGAGATCACAAGACTCCCCAAAGTCGGTCTAATACCCTGAAAAACCAACTTCCCTCCCGGACGCTCAAACTCCACTCTACCCCGATAGCAATCCAAATGCACCATATGCCCATGCAACCAATCCATCCCGAGAATCACATCATACAACTCCACTGGACTGATAAGCAAATCCGCTGGCCACGACTCCCCTGCGATCTGAATATCAATTCCTCTGGCTCGTCCAATAACCCTCAGAAACTTGCCTCCAGCAACTCTGACAACTCATGTACGCTCTGCGGGATCTCCCACTCATGTACGCTCTGCACAGTCCAGGGTAATGAAGCTATGAGTAGCTCCAGAATCAAACATAATGTGGGACTTAAACCCTCTCACCAACACGGTCCCTACACAAACCTCATGTGTTGAGAACCTAGCACTTTATCACAGGACAACATAAAATCTGAACTTACTAAGAATTCACAAAGATTAAGTATCATAAATTATACCTGTGCCTAGATATCCTCCTCAATCCTTTATGTAGTCTCAACCAGCTCTTCATGCGTAGCATAACTCCGCCCTCTACAGTGAACCCTCAAATCGTCACGTAGGGCCCTCAAAAACCTCCTGATCTGAGCCTCCTCAGACTCCATATCCCGACCCCCATACCGCAGAAGTCGACTGAACTCCAAGTCAAGCTCCCGCATTGACCGAGTTCCCTGAGCTAGCTGAAAGAACTGCACCTCCAACCTATCCAATGCCTCTCTAGGGAAGTACTTGCGGTTGAACTCCAAGACGAAGTCAGCCCAAGACATCTCCCTCTGCACTCTCCTGGCTGCCACAAAACTCCACCACAACTGAGCATCACCAGTCAAATGGTGGACGCCAATGTCCACCCAAAACTTCTTAGGACATCTCAGAGTATGGAAGTTACGTTCCACACCCGTCCTCCACGCCTCCGCAGCGGTAGGATCAGTACCTCCCAAAAACCGCTCGGTACGAATAAGGCCTATCTCTGTCAACATGCTGATATAACGAGAATGGACCCCCACATCCGCAGCCACTGGCTGCCGCTGCTCCACCACCACAGGTGGCACTACCTAAGCCTGAGACGGTGCCACTGGCGGCAACCGCTCTATCAACTGTGCCAGCAAACCCGCAAGGTTGACACCGGGGACTCCACCCACTGGGACACCCGCACCTGGGGCCCTAACATCACCGACTACTGGAGCATCAACACCGCCCCCTCCGGCCACACTCACGGAATCCCCGTGGACATCCTGCGACTCGCCAACACCCTCTGCTGTCACACTCTTGTACTCGGTCTCACTAACCACTGGGGCTCTCCCCCTACCACGACCACGTNGCCAATGTCCACCCAAAACTTCTTAGGACATCTCAGAGTATGGAAGTTACGTTCCACACCCGTCCTCCACGCCTCCGCAGCGGTAGGATCAGTACCTCCCAAAAACCGCTCGGTACGAATAAGGCCTATCTCTGTCAACATGCTGATATAACGAGAATGGACCCCCACATCCGCAGCCACTGGCTGCCGCTGCTCCACCACCACAGGTGGCACTACCTAAGCCTGAGACGGTGCCACTGGCGGCAACCGCTCTATCAACTGTGCCAGCAAACCCGCAAGGTTGACACCGGGGACTCCACCCACTGGGACACCCGCACCTGGGGCCCTAACATCACCGACTACTGGAGCATCAACACCGCCCCCTCCGGCCACACTCACGGAATCCCCGTGGACATCCTGCGACTCGCCAACACCCTCTGCTGTCACACTCTTGTACTCGGTCTCACTAACCACTGGGGCTCTCCCCCTACCACGACCACGTCCGCGTCCACGACCACGACCACGACCAGCAACAGCATCTTCTCTAACCATCTGCACTACCATGAACAGAAGGCTAAGCACATAATTAACATAACACAAAATCATAAACTCACCGTGGAATCACACTGTAGGCTCGAAGAGGATGTTCTAGGACTCCATGCCACACACAATTGACTAACTCACATAATCAATCAAGACATGCAAATCCCAAACATCACAACAGAAACATAGTGAACCCAAACCTAGAACCGTAAGGGCTCTCATACCAAACTGAAACGACCTGACCCGTTTTTTTTTAATTAATAAATAATAAATAATAATAATAAATAACTACAGCAAGTGGTCCCATACCCACTAGCCACCTAACCACAAACACAACCAACAGCGGAAATTATAGATACCAATATCCAATAAAGAATTCAATAAATAATAACCAATAACCAACATTAATTCCAAATCATAACCTAATGATCCAAACAGCATAAACCAGAGAACCAACAATCCTAAACAACATTCAAGGACTCAACTCTAGCCACCTAGCCACCTAACAGAAGCCAGACAACCAAGCGAACCACTAGAACATCCTCCTCTTCATTTCCTTGATTCCATGATCACACTTTGCCTTTACCTTCACCACAAATACAAATTGCAATGCATGAGTATTTTATAAACACTCCGTAAGGCAATCCTTCCATCTACTGGGCTATACACACAAGCAATAGAGATACTCTAACCATGAAACAACAATCAACAAACAAACCAGGCTCTGCATCGATCGACACAAAGATTGCATCGACCGACACCATCAGGGACCAGCATCGACTGACACAAGGTATGCATCGGTCGACACCAGGTTCACTTGCATCGACCGATGCTTCCACTTGCATCAATCGAAACATGCTCGACATCACGCGGAAGCCCTAATCCCATCGACCGACGCCTCCACCTGGCATCGACCGATGCTCCTAGGTCAATCCGCGTCATCCTCGCACTAGCATCGACCACGCACATAGTTCATCGACCGATGCTCATGCCAAGCATTGTTTTCCCCGAAGCTTCTCGCCGGATCTTCGTTCCTGCAACCACAAGAATCGATCCCAAGCCACAAAAAAGCTTCCTAACGCCTCAAATAACATACTAGCAAGCCTAACAACAGAGAAACAAACAGATCAGAGTAATCTCCAGCTTAGATAAGCCATGGTCATGCACTTACCTTTGCCAAGAAGTTTCTGAACCTTAAACAATCAAGAACACGCTCCTAGGAAGCTCCTACAACGATCCCAACTACAGATCTCTACAAGAAACGCTTCCAAACACCAGGAATCACCAAGAACACTCAATAACACTTTTTCTCCCTTCTTTTCTCCCTTCTTTTCTCCCTTCTTTTCTCCCAAAAACGGCCAAAGTCGTCTTACGAGACAAAAAGAACGACTTAAGGGTTTTCTTTTCCCTTTTGCCCAAAACGCAGCGTTTAACTTAAGTCAAAATGCAGAAACTCAACCCTGCATTGACCGATGCACAACCTGCATCGACCGACGCAATCCCTAAACCGGGATTTCGGTTCGCGGGTGTTACAAATAAGGAGAGAGTGAAACCTTAATTTCATGTATATGATTGGACATATGATTTTGACAGAATTTAATAGACATTTGTATTCTAGTGTTATTCAAAGTGAGATTTAACAAAAAAAATTAAATTCTAGTGTTATTCATCTTGTATATTTTTTCATTCTATTACATTCACGTGTTATTCAATGTTTTCTAATTTTGCAAACAAACATGATTTTATGAGAATTTAATAGAAAACTATGTGTAAAATGTACAGAACAAATTCTGAACTTTTACGCTGAGATTTGGATGGAATATATATATTTAACGTTAAGGGCTCAAATGGTTAGAGAGATTAGTCATTAGTCAAAAGTCAAAACCGAGATTCATATGTCTTCTGTAATTCGCCTTCATCATAGAGTGAGGTGATCATATCTTCTTTCATTTCTCGTTCTAATTAGAGGTTTTTGGTTTTCCAAGTCCCAATTGATTCTAGATTTCGGTAGTTTAGACAAATAAACGAACTAATCTGCTCCGACCTCTCTCTTTCTCTCTCTCTCTCTCATCCTTTGCATCTCCAAAGATTTTCTATCCTCTTTTGATTGGACGGAGCAGATCGAGCATCAACGCACGTGACACAACCTGGAACAACGGCAAACGCTGGCAACAAAACCACAACTTTGGTGCGATATTCTTTTGGTGGATGAGATTTCTGCTAGGTTTTAATGCTTCATGGTTGCTAACGTAGTGGGAACAAAGTAGAAAAATTAGAAGAATTGAAATCTTTTTAATTCTACTAAAATGTTGTAAAATATAATCGCTAGAATTAAAGAGAAAGATTTGAAAGTCTTTTGCACTACTAGAAAATCTGCTATTTATGTCTTTAATTCCATTCAGTCAGATTCTATTAAATTCTTTCATCCAATACCCCCTCCTAAAATTATAAGGATTAGAGTGTACATGAATTATAGCACCAACTAGGATTTACCCCGTAGTATACCACGGGTCTATTCGTTTTTATAAATCATTTAAATAAGTTAGTATACTAATATAATCAGGTCAAGTTAATATAAATATTAGAATATTATATATAATATGTTGTATTTGCAAAATTTACCCCATAGTAAATTTCTTTGTTTTGTAATATCAATGCACTTATATATATTTTATGTTGGTGTTTTTACAATAATTAACGGTACTTGTTAATAAAATTATATGGATTGACTTTGAAAGAACAATAAATATTTGTACTTTCCAAAATACAATGAACTATGATTAAAATCAAAAAAAAAATTAAGACCATGGTTTTGTGCATGGTCTTAAACCATGGTCAAAAATACAATGAAATATGATTAAAATCAAATTTAAGGTGATTAATAGTGTTTAAGACCATGGTTTTTTGGAAAATCATTTCAAAAAAGATTATTGCACAAAAATATACTTCAAAAATGTTAAGATAGATTTTTAAAATATATATCCGTTTATAAATATTCAAATCACATCATATGCTGAAAAAAAATCTAATATTTTTTTAACTTTATGTATTAAATAGTAATTCAAATAATTAAAGATAAGATTAAATAAAAGTGAAAGGAGAATTATATTTTAATCTAACATATTGCTTTAAATTAGGTAGATAGATTTTAGGAAATTTGAAATTAATATTATCAAATAAGGAAATGATTGTGTTTGGTTGTAAGGATTGTAGAGAATTTAATTGAGACTTGTTTGCATACAAAGATAAAAAAAAAGGTGGCACAAAAATATACTCCAAAAATGTTAAGATAGATTAATCTTTCAAAATTAAATCCTAAATTCAAAATATTAAACCCTACCCCTCAAAACTGTATACCCTAAATGTGAAATTGAGAACCCGAACCTAAAAAAAAAATCTAAAAATTAATTTTAAATATTTTAATTTGTTAAATAGTGCTATTTTTGGAAATTTATGGAATGTGTGCTATACTTGTCCATTCAACTTGTTTTAATGCTATTTTAGAGTATTTCTCTTAAATAAATAAATATTTTAATGTTTATATTGTGTATAACTTGTTAGTCATCAAAGTGGCCTTGTTATATTACATATAGATATTAAATTTTTTTTAAATTATTAATTGATCATGATTAAAGAGATGCTAAAAAAATGACATAAAAGTTTTGATTGATCAATTATTTTGTTATCTAATAATATGAAAAGAATTAATCATTTTCAATATAGTCAATAAATTGTATACCCAAAGGTAACAAATTTATTTGATTAATATGTGATTTGATTAATTATTAAATTATAAATTTAACATCGCTAAAAGTGTTTGTGTTTAAATATTACCCAAAGGTTATTTAAATTCATGTATTAAATTTAAGTTAGGCTTTAAGAGTCTCTATAAAAGTGTCAAAGCACTAATAGGTACGCATGTTTACATGTTTGCAGCTTCTTCAAACTTGTATACATCCGCTAACTCTGTCGTAAAGTTCAATGGGTTGAATTACGATGAATGGTCTGACCAGATCCAGTTTGCATTGGGTATTATGGCTTTGGACTCTGCAATACTAACAGATGAGGAACCTGCAGCCATTACAGGAGATAGCTCTGAAACTGAAAAATCTCGTTATGAGATTTGGGAGCGATCTAACAGGCTGAGTCTGAACCTCATGAGAATAACGATGGAAGAAAGTGTTAAGCCATCTATGCCTTAGACAGAGAAAGCAAGGGAATTCATAGAGAAAATTAAGGAGTGTTCACAATCTGATCTAGCTGACAAGTTGATTGTAGGAAGTCTCATGAATGAGCTTACTATGAAAAATTTTGATTGGTTTCAGCCAATTCATGATCATGTGACCCACATGTCTAACTTGGCAGCAAGGTTGTCAACTTTGGGAATGGAAGTTCATGAGAATTTCTTGGTCCAATTCATTATAAACTCTCTACCTTTTGAGTTTAGCCAGTTCCAGGTGAATTACAACACCATTAAAGATAAATGGGACTTTAAGGAGTTAAAAGCTATGTTGGTTCAAGAGGAAGGGAGAATTAAGAAAATGAAAGATCATGTTGTCAATCTTGTGGGCTATGGAAATGCTAGCAGCAATAAAGGAAAACCAAGTAGGAAGGACAATATGAAGGATAAAGCTTTAATGAAAGGCCCCGAAAGTCAAATCCAGAAGGAAAGGAAGTGTTTCTTTTGTAAGAAAATGGGACACTTCAAGAAAGATTGTCCGAAAAAAAATGCTTGGTTCGAAAAGAAAGGTATGCAACATATTTATGTATGCTCTTAATTGAACCTTGTCGAAGTAGCTAAAAATACTTGGTGGTTAGATACTGGTGCTATTACTCATGTGTCTCATATTAAACATGGATTCAGTTCGATACAACCCATAAGAGGACCTGAACAATTCTTGTTCATAGGAAACAGAATGAAGACACGAATTGAAGGCATTGAGACTTATAAGTTGATCTTGGAAATTGGATGTCATGTAGATCTTGAAGGGTGTCTCTATGTACCTGAGTGTGCTAGAAATCTTGTTTCTGTAAGTAGGTTGGATAATTTAGGTTTTGTTTTCTAGATTGGACACGGTGTTTTCTCATTGTACCGAAATGATTACTTTAATGGAAGTGGTATTTTGTTTGATTCACTTTATCGTTTCAATCTTGATATAAAGTTTTATGAATCTTTGTTTAATATTTAAAGTCAAGGCATTAAGCATAGTGCATCTAATGAAAGCTCAGATTTCTTGTGGTATCAAAGACTATATCACATTTCCAAGGAAAGAATTATGAGGTTGGTAAAGAATGAAATTCTTCCTCACTTGGATTTTAGTGATCTAGATGTGTGTGTAGACTACATGAAAGGAAAGCAGACTAAACACATTACAAAGAAACCAGCCACAAGAAGTACTCAAGTTCTTGAGTTACTTCACACTGATATATGTGGTATGTTTGATGCTCCATCTTGGAGCAGTGAAAAATATTTTATCACCTTTATTGATGATTACTCACGTTATGGTTATACTTATCTATTGCCTGAAAAGTCTCAGTCTGTGTATATCCTAGAGATATTCATTAATGAGGTGGAAAGGCAATTAGATAGAAAAGTGAAAGTAGTGAGGTCTGATAGAGGTGGTGAGTTTTATGGAAAGTTCATAGAAAATAGAAAATGTCCTTGTCCATTTGCAAAGCTACTTGAGAGTAGAGGCATTTGTGCACAGTATACAATGTCTGGTACTCCTCAGCATAATGGTGTAGCTGAGAGGGAGAATCGTACTTTAATGGAAATGGACAGGAGCATGATAAGTAATAGTTCTTTACCCCTTTCGTTGTGGACAGATGCATTAAAGACTGCAACGTATGTCTTAAACCAGGTTTCTAGTAAGGCAGTTCCAAGGATTCCTTTTGAACTGTGGATGGGAAGGAAACCTAGTTTAAAACATTTGCGTGGTTGGAGATGTCCAGCAGAAGTAAAGTTATATAATCCACATGAAAAGAAACTTGATTCGAGGACTGTTAGTGGCTTCTTTATTGGCTATCCGTAAAAATCAAAGGGGTATGTATTTTACTGTCCTAAGCATAGTATAAGAATAGTTGAAGCGGGAAATGTTAGGTTCATTGAAAATGGTCAAACTAGTGGGAGTGGTGAACCAAGAAAGGTGGACAATGGACATTCAAGAAGTTCAGGTTGAAGTTTCTTCACCTGTTGTCATACCTAAGGTTGTTGTTCCTATTGTTTTCAGTACAGTCAAATAAGACAATAGAAAAACATGATGATGTACCAATTCCAATAGATGAAGGGACAGTTAATGAACCTGTCGCTATTCATGAAGAAAATGGTATACTACAAGAACCATTAAGGCGATCTGGAAGGAACCGAAGATCTGACATTTCAAATGACTATGTGGTTTATGCTGTTGAAAGTGAATTTGACTTAAGCATTAACGAAGACCGAACACATTCCAAAAAGCCATGGAAAGTGGCAATTCTGAAAAATGGTCTATTGCTGCAAAAGAAGAAATAAAATCTATGGGTGATAATAATGTTTGAGACTTAGTAGAGTTGCTAAATGACTTCAAAACTGTTGGTTCTAAATGGGTCTTTAAGACTAAACGCGACTCGAAATGTAACATTAAAAGATACAAGGCTCGCCTTGTTGTCAAAGGTTTCACCCAAAAAGATGGCATTGACTATAACGAGACCTTCTCTCCAGTTTCAAAGAAGGATTCTCTTAGAATTGTTTTGGCTTTGGTGGCTCATTATGATCTGGAGCTTCACCAAATGGATGTGAAAGTCGCCTTTCTGAATGGAGAGCTTGAGGAAGAAGTATACATGGATCAGCCTGAAGGGTTTGTGACTACAGGAAATGAACATCTGGTGTGTGAGCTGAAAAAGTCAATATATGGACTTAAACAAGCTTCCAGACAATGGTATTTGAAATTTAATGATACCATTATGTCATATGGGTTTGTAGAGGTTACAGTTGACCGATGCATCTACATAAAGGTCAGTGGGAGCAAGTTTGTAATTTTAGTCTTATCTGTTGATGATATTTTGCTTGCTGCGAATGACATGGGTATGCTACATGATATAAACAAATATCTATCTAAGAACTTTGAAATGAAAGATATGGCCATATGGGTGAGGCATCTTATGTGATAGGAATAGAAATAATTCGAGATAGATCACAAGGATTGCTAAGTTTGTCTCAGAATCAATAATGTCTTAGAGAGATATAGAATGAGTGAATGCTCTGCTGGCAGGCCCGACCCACATGAGAAGCCACTGAAGCAAAGGATTCGGGCCTAAATTTTTTAAGGCCTTTTTACTTAAAAATCTGTTAAGGCCTTTTTTTTTAAACAAAAAATGTAAAAGGCCTTTAAAAATAAATTGTGGCCTTTTAACCTAAAACTTGAAAACACTAGAGCAGAATAATAAAAAAAATCAGAGACGATCTTACATATTCTCCTTTTCTAGTTTCTTCAACAGGCTACTTCTGCACATATGTGAGTAAATTTGGTTTAATGTGATTTTATTTTTATTATTGTTGGTTATGTTTTTTCTAATATGTTAAAAGGGCACGATTTAAAATTTTGGCGTAGAGCACTCGTAAATGTTGGGCCGGCGATGTCTGCTGATAAAATTCTAATTCAGAAAGGGGACAAATTCAGTAAAATGCAATGTCCAAAGAATGAATTGGAGCGTAACGAAATGGAAGTAATTCCTTATGCATCAATGGTTGGGAGTTTGAACTATGTTCAAACATGTACTCGACTAGATATCAGTTTTGTTGTTGGTATGTTGGGTCGATATCAAAATAATCCCGGAATGGACTACTGGAAGGCTGCAAAGAAGGTTCTCAGGTACTTACAAGGCACCAAAGAGTTCATGCTTACATAAAGGAGATCTGATGACCTCGAGGTCAATGGATATTCAGATTCAGACTATGTTGGATGCGTTGATAGTAGGAAATCGATGTTTGGATATTTGTTCTTGTTAGCTGGAGGAGCAATATCGTGGAAAAGTGGAAAGCAGTCTATCATTGCTTCTTCCACTATGGAGGCCGAATTTGTGGCATGCTTTGAGGCCACAGTTCATTCATTGTGGCTGCAGAATTTTATCTCATGGCTTCGGATTGTCGACAACATAGAGAAGCCGCTGAAAATTTACTGTGATAATTCTGCAGCTGTCTTCTTTTCAAAGAATGACAAGTACTCAAAGGTGCTAAACACATGGAGATAAAGTATTTGTCTGTCAAAGAAGAAGTGCAGAAATGTAGAATGTCTTTTGAGCATATAAGGACGGATATGATGGTTGCAGATCCGCTAACTAAGGGATTACCACCCAATGTGTTCACTGGCCATGTAGAGCGTATAGGTGTTATAGATAAGACCTTGCTGTTTTGATTATAGGATGCTTATTATGTATGAGACACTATGAATTCACTTAATGTTATGTTTCTGTTTTTTATTAAACATATTATCATTAAAGTATGTATACACATTTATGGTTTATAGATAACATAAGTATTTTGAGAATTAAGGTTCTTCTCAATATAAAAGAATAATATAAAATTGGAATTGATTTGTGATACATGGAAGGGAACATGTCGTTCAATGACGTGTGACCGCCATGATTCGATTAGTTTGATTTTATTTAAGTTATTAAAGGTTAAGAGAACTTGATATTAAAATGCGCATTAAAGTTATTAAACCATTAATTTGACACAAAATTCAAGTAGGAGAATGTAAAAATATTTTATATTATATGTTGTGTGGCCTGTGTCTTTCATATTAACATTGTGGTCTATGTGTCTTTCATCACGGTGTCGTTTTTAATATAAGAATCCACAGTGTTTATATTTAACACTGTGGATTCTTATATTAAAAACGACACCGTGATGAATCGGTTTCAATTAATGTATTAGAATTTGGATGTATTGATAACCATCTTCCCTTCTCTTAATTATATCATATAAATAATATATATACATGTATATGTTATGTCTATACATATTAAGGGGAGTTATTACGAACCAATAAAACTCTTTAAAAGTGATTATATATACATGTATATATATATATATGTGTGTGGTTGTTGAATCATTACTGCAACGGTTGTGTTCTCATAACGTGAGAAACACTACCACACCAAATACACACCAGAAAAAAAGATTAGTGATCTTCTTCATCAAAGATCACGTCAAAGCAATAAGGAGTAAGGGAAGAAACAAATCAATTGCTGAAGACTTGGATCCATCATCAAGCATAATCAAGCAATGGATCAAGATTAGTGTATTCTTCTTCTCTAATAAAGTGATCTTTGGGAGATATAGATTTCATAAATATAGAAATCTGAATTTATACCTCCACCAAATTAATAGCCAACTAATATCTTAACATTCTCCTCAAACCCCACAAGATCGTTTGCTAGGAAATGTTTCCCACATCTCCCTTTGTCTTTCTTGCAGGGGATGTGTATATTTGTCGCCATCAACCATCATCTGTTGCACTCTGCATATCGAGAATCACCTTGGAGATCCTTTTAGTTATTATACCTTCCATATCTGAAGCAATTTCCTTACGGGCCACTATAATGCAGGAAAATCTTCTCAAACGCATCTTGATGCCACTTGTTCGTTGAATCATATGATCTGAGCTCTTTCTTTACCGTCCGGAGAGAATAACCGGTTCAAGGTTATTATCAATCGACTCTTTCACGGCATCAACAAGCAGCTGCGTCTTCCGGCTAAAGCTCAGCCAAAACCCATCCGGTTTAGCTCCTCTGTTTTTGACTTCTCCAACCAACCGAGCAAACTCTATCACCATACACGCCTCTTGTGGAAGCTCGGTCATGACTTTGTGTTCACT
>NC_025698.1:19140492-19151765 GCF_000633955.1 Camelina sativa | reverse complement strand
ATGTCTTTTGAGCATATAAGGACGGATATGATGGTTGCAGATCCGCTAACTAAGGGATTACCACCCAATGTGTTCACTGGCCATGTAGAGCGTATAGGTGTTATAGATAAGACCTTGCTGTTTTGATTATAGGATGCTTATTATGTATGAGACACTATGAATTCACTTAATGTTATGTTTCTGTTTTTTATTAAACATATTATCATTAAAGTATGTATACACATTTATGGTTTATAGATAACATAAGTATTTTGAGAATTAAGGTTCTTCTCAATATAAAAGAATAATATAAAATTGGAATTGATTTGTGATACATGGAAGGGAACATGTCGTTCAATGACGTGTGACCGCCATGATTCGATTAGTTTGATTTTATTTAAGTTATTAAAGGTTAAGAGAACTTGATATTAAAATGCGCATTAAAGTTATTAAACCATTAATTTGACACAAAATTCAAGTAGGAGAATGTAAAAATATTTTATATTATATGTTGTGTGGCCTGTGTCTTTCATATTAACATTGTGGTCTATGTGTCTTTCATCACGGTGTCGTTTTTAATATAAGAATCCACAGTGTTTATATTTAACACTGTGGATTCTTATATTAAAAACGACACCGTGATGAATCGGTTTCAATTAATGTATTAGAATTTGGATGTATTGATAACCATCTTCCCTTCTCTTAATTATATCATATAAATAATATATATACATGTATATGTTATGTCTATACATATTAAGGGGAGTTATTACGAACCAATAAAACTCTTTAAAAGTGATTATATATACATGTATATATATATATATGTGTGTGGTTGTTGAATCATTACTGCAACGGTTGTGTTCTCATAACGTGAGAAACACTACCACACCAAATACACACCAGAAAAAAAGATTAGTGATCTTCTTCATCAAAGATCACGTCAAAGCAATAAGGAGTAAGGGAAGAAACAAATCAATTGCTGAAGACTTGGATCCATCATCAAGCATAATCAAGCAATGGATCAAGATTAGTGTATTCTTCTTCTCTAATAAAGTGATCTTTGGGAGATATAGATTTCATAAATATAGAAATCTGAATTTATACCTCCACCAAATTAATAGCCAACTAATATCTTAACATTCTCCTCAAACCCCACAAGATCGTTTGCTAGGAAATGTTTCCCACATCTCCCTTTGTCTTTCTTGCAGGGGATGTGTATATTTGTCGCCATCAACCATCATCTGTTGCACTCTGCATATCGAGAATCACCTTGGAGATCCTTTTAGTTATTATACCTTCCATATCTGAAGCAATTTCCTTACGGGCCACTATAATGCAGGAAAATCTTCTCAAACGCATCTTGATGCCACTTGTTCGTTGAATCATATGATCTGAGCTCTTTCTTTACCGTCCGGAGAGAATAACCGGTTCAAGGTTATTATCAATCGACTCTTTCACGGCATCAACAAGCAGCTGCGTCTTCCGGCTAAAGCTCAGCCAAAACCCATCCGGTTTAGCTCCTCTGTTTTTGACTTCTCCAACCAACCGAGCAAACTCTATCACCATACACGCCTCTTGTGGAAGCTCGGTCATGACTTTGTGTTCACTAAGACAACCTCTAGTGCTCGTAGTAAACGCAGCCTCGGTTTCCCGATACGGGATAACAAAGTCGTGAACACTGACCGTACCTTTCGCACCGATCGCGGTTATCTCCATCGTTAGATTTGCCAAGAAGGAACAGTAGATCGTCGCGGTAATCCCATCTTCTTCCCAATCGAACAATGCACCACAAGAAAGAACGATTCCGGCATCGTTTAAGACAGGACCGGGCAAGGCAGTGACGGTTTTCGGAAGTTCGAAGTTGTTGGCAACAAGAGCTGCTTGGATTGTGTACCATCCAGTATCACCAAGAGCTCCAAGCCCATCAAGACCAGCTTTTACACGAATATCATGCTTTAAGAAGTTTTCGTTTGCTGCAAATGAGAAACAACTATGCACCTGCATATATGAACCAACCATCGTTGTGTAATTAATTTCAAGAAACTAAGATTAAGTTACTAATTTAAGACTTACAGTTTTAATCTCAAAATCCTTTATAAAGTCCATGAACTTAGCAGTTCTAGGATTATGCATCCACTGAGTCCCATCCATAAACTGAACACCATTAACCTCACAAGCTTCCACGATCTGATCAAACTCAGAGACGTTTAAAGCAACAGGCTTATCAAGAAGTATATGCTTACCCTGCCACGCGGCGCGTACAGCCCACTCCACGTGGAGACTAGCCGGAATAGGTAAATAGACGGCGTCTACATCAGGATCTTCTAGAAGCGACTCGTAGGAGCTGTGGATCTTCGTGTTCGGAGGGAAGTTGTTAGATTCAGCAAATGATTTAGCTTCTTCGATGGAGCTGGTGGTGGTGGTGGCTAAGGCGGAGATAGTTGCGTTTGGAGAGAGATTGATGGCTCGAGAGAGTTTACGGACTATGTTGGTGCAGCTTAACAGTCCGATTCGGATTGGGTTGTCGCCGGACATTATTACATCAACCTTTTTTTTCCGGTAAGAGAAGTGAAGAAGACTCTGGTCCCTTATTACATCAATCTTTTTGTCGGCTAATTTCTATATTTAATTGGTAAATTATTTTTTTAAAAAATTATTCAGATGTACCCCAAAAACAAAAAATTGGTTTATTCTTGATGTATAAAAATTTTCAAAAAATTGCTCAGATATTTTAGTATGAGTATAATTACAATTTATTTCTTAGATTTATTTTTTTAATTTTGATTAGAAAAATAATAAAAAATACACATCAATAAATTAAAATACACATCATTTTCCATAATCCATCTTATTATACAGTTTTTTTTTCTTTCTAGAATCCATATTTTCTTCTTTATATCAAAAAAGAGGGAAACTGAACAGTTTTTACTGTTCACAATCCGGAAAAAAACTCTCTCTCTCGTCGTCGAACTCTAATTCCACCGGCGATATTCTGTCTTTCTCTACTCTCTCTCCGTCATCTCTCGTCGAACTCGCTTGCTATCCTCTCTCGCTCTCTATCTCTTCGTCGTCGTTGTCTTGTTTGTTTCCATCTAAGCTGCCCTTGTTTTCGAGTTCCGGAATGTGACGGCTGAGTTATAGTATTTACGAGAAAACAAAAGGTCTCGTCGATTCATATGACGGCTGAGTTATAATGCTTTGTGGCTGAGTTATCACAATAAATAATCTGAAAACAAATGACTGATTTATACGACTTGACGGCTGAGTTATAGTATTTACGGGAAAACGAAAGGTCTTGTTGATTCATATGGCGGCTGAGTTATAATGCTTTCGGGCTGAGTTATTACAAGAAATAATTTGAAAGCAGAAAACGAAAAGTCACATCGATTAATATGACAGCTGAGTTATAATGCTTGACGGCTGAGTTATTACACAAAATAAAACAAATGTATTAAAACAATACTACATCCGACAAGTTTCCACATTGTGCCTAACTTGTTTACATCGCGAACATGCGTGTTGCTTAAATACATATTTGTGTTTTTTTAGCCAATTACTGGAAACACAATTACCGGAACTGGATCCATGAAAAAAAATGAAAAAGAATGAGGAAATTAATAAGAATGAGTGTAATTACGAAGTTAAGAACGAGGAGAAAAACAAGGGGAAGAACAAGGTGAAGCACACTTTTTAACCAGTTGAAGAACAAGAGTCGAATGAACGACGTTTCGTATTTCCGGAGAAGATGATGACATGGAATGCTGACATGGATGATGTGTCCGAAGTGGCAAGATAGCCACCAAATGAACATGTAAATCAGCCAAATTAAATCAGCCATCAAACAAAATTATAACTCAGCCGCAACATGAATACTATTACAGTGATTAAAAAGCAAAAAAATGGCTGCCAAATTCAGCCGCTTAATCAACTGAAAATTTGTAACTCAACTGTAACTGAATGATATTATAGTAATTAATCTTTTGCTACTAAGTTAGCCGTAAAATGGTTGAGTTGTCCGATAAGTCAGCTTGTGACGGCTGAGTTATAGTGTTTAACCATAACTCAGCCGTAACGACATCTCATAAGTCAGCCGTTGTTAATAACTCAGCCAGCCGGAAAAATTTAATTCAGCCGTGTCGTAGTGATAACTTAGCCAAAATTTTGACAACTCAACCATCGGATGAAAACTCAGCCGTAAGGACGGCTGAGTTATAGCATAACTCATCCATATTTCATTAAGTCAGCCGTAACGCTTGGCTGAGTTATTCTTTAAGTCAGCCGTCCGCTCATAGTCAAATGTTTTTTCCATAAATCAGCCCCAACATACCATAACTCAGCCGTCATTACCTCTAAAACGCGTTACGGCTGAGTTATTTAATATACATCAACGATTTCTGACGTGGCAATGGCATTTTTGTAATTACGTTTTTTCCTGTAACATAAAACAAGGACACACTGGGTATTTTGAAAATAACCGAAATATCCTAGTAATAAAAAAAATATTTGTTGGTTCTAGTAATATTACCTAATTTGGAGTACATCTGAGTAAATCTCCCTTATTTTTTTTATACTAAATATAGATATTAAGTTTTGTGAATACAAAAAGTACATTTTACCTCTATCATATAAATTACGAATCTATACTTAAATACTTACAGACAATGACTTTGTTTTGATATTTTTAAATAAAAAGGTTAGTAATCCACAATTATTTATATATTAGTATATAATTGAAATAAAATTCTCTAACATTTCAAATTTAGTCAGATACGTGTAGATCAACCATTACCCGATTAGTTGACTCGATTATCTCTTCAAATATATTTATTATGTAATAAACCAACCATAATCATTCTTGCCTAAATCTTAATCAGTTAGAATATTTAATTAAGGAAAACATATACATTAGAATTACATAAGAAAAACGTTTAAATACATAATAAATCAAATCTAAATGTCTGATTCTTTATAAATATTTTAGGAAAAAACGAAAAAAACAAGAAAAAGAAATTACAGCTAATACTTGTGCATATTTTTCCTCATAATTTTAGGAACAAATAAATAAATTCAGTTTAATTTTGAAAAATGATTTAAAATAAAAATTACATTACTTTAAAAGGTATTTTAAAATAGTAAAGTATTCATTATAGCCTTAATAATATAAAGTTAATTAATATATAAGATATGTGAAATTAATAAAAATCAATTCAAATTAGTTTAATGGATATATAAAATATATCTAAAATCAACTTATTTGTAAATACTCTCTAAAACACAAGATATGGAAGAAATATATATAAAAAAATCTTATGTAACTAATATATTTTGTAATCATAAATAAAAATCATATATATTTATGAAAATAAACTATTTCGTGGATAACATTTATTGTTTAAGAAAAATGATAAAAAAAAAAATCATTTTCTAAAAGCAAAAAAGATGCAAAGAATTTTTAATTTATATTTGTATTTCTAAATAGTAATTATCCTAAAATAAGTATTTAAAACTCTAAAATTCAATAATTACAATTGGTTGACTATATTGTATTACTATATATTTATGCAAAAATTAATATTAATAAGTAGCTTTTTAATTTATGTACTATGAACAAATCTTTGTAGAAGGAAATAAATTATATGTCAAAAAATGTGAGAAAAGCACAAATTTCAGTATGTTCTCATCCAAAAATTTTGGATGATAAAAATTATCCAATAGTTAATTATTTAAAAGAGAACAGTTATGTGAAATAAAAAAAATTTACGGGTAGGGACGAGATGAAACATGACAGGACAGGACAAGACGTGATAAGACGAGATGTCTTTGCTATTCTAAAATAGTTACATGTAGGTTATATACGTGCAATAGTCCAAACTAAAACCAAATTAAAACATGATATTTGGATTTAACACCTTTAAGCATACCGTTATCGCTTAAAAGCTTCAAAACGATAAAAAGGATTAACGATGTCTAAACAACGTACTTATCTAAATATATTTTAACATTTACCATGTAAGTAAATCAAATATACTACTCAACACTATTTAAAATTTCAAAACTATAAAAAACACATAAACCAAAACATTTTATGCATTCGAAATATACATAAATTAATTACAATATGTGTCCTTCCGTGTTGTAGCACAGGATATCACCTAGTCAATATTTATTAATAACTTCGTAAAAATCTATTCATGTTATAAACTGGATAATAACACATGTGATTATCTATCACATTACTTCTACTCGAAGTAAATTTAATCTTATCTATATTTACCTTAATTCCCAAGTTACTAGTATATATAATGTATGTATATACTTTAGCTTAGTCACCAAGTTTAGGTACTATATATGTGGTCGATGAAGACAAGAAGTAATAACACAAGAGGAAGAGAGATGAGTTCTTTCACTTACCTCTCGTCTCTCTCGTTTCACACACATATACATATATAATATAATAATATTATATATATTTGCATTATGTTTTATAACATGTTATTAGTACGATGTCTTTATTGCTGGAGTTTTTACGAGACAATGAAATGTCTTTAAAATCAAAAATATTTCTCTTATGAAAATATATGAAGTACATGCCAGTATATCTTAGACAGTGCAAACATAATTGGAAAGTCTAGATGAGTTAGTCTCTCGACTTTCAAAAACATCAGATTCATAATTATCAATGTTTAGCATTCTCAGAAGTCCAAAGAAACTCATGGAGTTTCAAAGACTTTTTGTCTTAATAAAATTATTATATTGAGACTATAAATAAATATGGTATCGCAAGTATCAGCCATATTGGAAACAAGCATGTATATGACTATATCATGCAAAAACAAAGATAGCAAAATAATATGAAATATGAAATTCTCTTATGCTTCAAGTATAACATTTCCGGTCAAGCAATCCCGGTCAATCAATGATATTAAAAATCATTGAGAATTTGTTGAGGGAACAAAAGTTCTTTTAAAAGTATTGCATGTTCCCGTTCACATTTCATGAGGTTGTAAGCACTGCACTTTATTCATATTTCAGGTAACATTTAATTTATGTTGAATTTATTTAAGTTTATTTAAACTCATTTAAATTTCTATTTATTGTTTATGATGTCGATGGTTATATACCTCCTCCTTATTTCTGTAGTAGGATATACCTCTAGAGTCATATAATGTTGGCTCATTCGCCATCTTTTTGGATTAACAAACTTATTGTATATATATGATGGATTGATTTCTTTGATAAATCCGAAAATTAAACCCCAAATATAACCGATCTAAAAAATAAGACTCGGTAAAAGGTGAATGAACATAAAAGTTATCATCTTGAGAGGAGATAATACTAATTTCACATCTTATAAGGATCTAAGATAATACACATAAACGAAATCGGTATGTTGTTGATCCTAAAGTGGGATTCAGTACGAGATAAACGAACTCCAAGAATTATCATTTCGAGGAGGAGAATTCAAGAAATCCCATATCAACAATAAGTCGATAAACGGTGATGGATACTAAAGAGAAAGTGTTATAAACCGGATAATAATACATGTGATTATCCATCATATTACTTCTACTCTAAATAAATTTAATCTTATCTATATTTATCTTAATCCCTAAGTTACTAGAATATATACTGTATGTATCTACTTTAGCTTAGTCACTAAGTTTCTGTAATATATGTGGTCGATGAAGACAAGAAGTAATAACAGAAGAGCAGATCCGGCGCAAATTAATTGGATGCATAAAGCAAAAAAAAAATTATTCACCACTAAACACAAAAAAAGAATTATTCAAAACATACATATCCCAGTTTCCAACTTGTCAAGCTTTGCAAGTGTGTGAAGGACGATAACCACTGTACCATAACTAATTTTCAATTATGATGCCCATAAATTTTAATATATTATCTACTGTTTAAAGCCTATGCTTTATCAGCTTTAGCTACGGACCGGAATTGCACAAGAGAAAGAGATGAATTCTTTCACTTACCTCTCGTCTCTCGTTTCACACACATATACATAATAATATTATATATATTTATGTTATGTTTTATAACAATTCTTTAATAAATTTGCTTATTTTCGTATGGATATCTATAATCTCTGTTTTAGAAATCGCTAGGCGCTAGTCGAACGATCAGGATGGACCTAGTGCTTAGCGAAAAAATCAGAGATTAAACGTGAATTAATCGGGAACTAGTTTTTGGATTATTTTATTAAAATTAATAATAAATTAAAAATATATAATACTAAATATACGTATAATTATGTTTATGTGAAAAGAAAAATATCAAATAAAATATAAAGCTATAGTATTATCTTTAAAATTACGGTAAAAACATAAAAACGTAATATTAAGAAAAAAAAATAATGATTTTAATTAAAAGTTTATACATTAGTTATTGTAAAACATCATAAACTCTTAATTTAAATGTCTAAATAATAGAAATATATATATATTTGATTTATATTTGGTTTTAAAAATAATCGGTATATACAAAATTATGCAGGAATTAATCGGGTTAGACGATATAATCGGATAATGAATGCTAGACGGAGATTAGTCATTAATCGAAGCGAAAAGGGTAGACCTAACGATTTTATGGAGTGTAATCAGTGTTGTTAGAGGGGGATTTTTAAAACAGAGTTTATAATTAATAATTTTCAATTTTATGTAAGGAAACGATAAAGAAAGATTTTGTTTCTCATTTTTCCAACTTATAATAATAAAATATATTTAAATAATTTGCGCGTAACATTTTTAAAAGAATTGGCGAGAAGAGAAACAAAATACTTCCATTTTCTTAAATCACTTAAAACATTATCTGATCCTATAAAATTTCCGCATGAGATTTTTTAAATGTAGCCGACTCGGCAACTAGAAACTTCATTCAAGAGTGGCGGCGACAATTGTAATTTGTAAGGCAAACCGCCTCAGCGATCAATAACAAAGAGGTACGAGACGGGATGAAATATGCTTTAAGCCTTCTCTTGGGAAGCTGCAATGAGTAGAACAGAAGAAACTTCGGTTGGTTGTCTTGTCGGTATCTGCTCTCTGGTTTCTCAAGCTTGCAGATTCCTTCGTATCCTACTCTCTTTCCTCAGTAACAGTTCCACCAATCGGGATCACAATCACCGTCGTCAAGATAAAGATCACCAGAGCTCAGCCTGAAGCTCTTCAAACCACAGCAGACTTCAACAGAGATGAATACAAGAGTTTGCTTCACGATTCACAGTACCTCTTCTAGAGCATCCTTTGATAAAACCAAAACAAGACGGGCAACTTCTCTTGCGAGTCTTTGTCAATATTGAAACCCAGAAGATAAGATATGCAGGAAAAAAAACAACGACAATCTAGAAGAAAAGAAACTCTTTTATCAAGAATTATCGGTTCTTTACTCTTTTCAAACTCTGTACATAATTCAAAGCTTCATATATTAAAATAGGTTAATAATCCCATGATTTCTTCTTCTAGCTTGCCTGTGTAATTAAGAGTTCAAGAAAACCACCACGAGTCTTTCAAGAGAAGACGGTTCTACCTGAGACTCGAACAGTGGCTATAAACACCCAGAAGATGGCACACAAGGCACCCACGATTGATAAGAGAAGAAAACCTCTGTTTCTGATACCCTTCTTTGCTATGGTACTAGTCACTGGCGTTCCATTAGCCTTGAACCTGATACGGCTGAAGCTAGACATACGTACAAAGGTTCGGTTAAGAGGACCCTCGCATGCAGAGGCTGGCGTTGAAGGTATTGAGTCCATTAATGCCCACAGAGCCGATGAGAACTGGCTTGTTGTTCCACCACCATTTTGGCGTTCCTGGTCTTGGGCATGCACACTCATAGTAGGATTGGTGGAATCAGGCATCACACCTAAGTAAAGGGGGAGTATTCACAAAGTATCAGTGGAAAAGCTTAGTCTTAAAGTTATTGCGTTTTAATATATCAACAAGAGGGTTTGATAATCAAGGAATAACAACAGCCAGAGTATCATATATACATGTTTTGATTTAGGTCAAAGAAAAATGCAGAAAAAATATTCGTGCTTAGTGGAAATAAGTTAAGTTAGCAGAGACAACAAAGGTGAGTGCCCCGAGACAAGTATGAGTCTAAGTACCTGATGAGGGTGGAGCAAATGATCCAGAAAAAGCTTGTTGTTCATCAAAGAGAACAGCCTGATCATCTTGGAACCATATCTCGTCAGTAAATTGATTGAGAGTTGTACTAGGATCCATGATGTTGTTCAACTGGTTCTCAGGAGTCTGGTCCTCGAGCTGTTGATAAAGGAATTGCTGTCTTTGGTTTGATGTGTCATTAGCAAAACTACTCACAGAAGTCAGATTTGTAGAAGTTCCCTGATCAATAAGTTCCATATCCAAAGACATGGAAACATCATGGAACAATTGGTCAAAGTCATTAAAGTCGCCGAATTCACCATGGTTGGAGACCTGTGCGGCTTTCTCAGTTGAAGAAGCTCCAAGTTCAGGTATCAGAAGATCATCCATTTCAATGAAATCCTCCTTCTCAAACACCAGAGGTACTGACGTAGCTTCAGTGGTCTCTAAAGAGTCAAAACTTGAGGGCCTGTTGTATGGCTGGCTGTTTGGTACAAAATCTCTAGCAGAATCATTCACCAACGTGCTCTGCAGCTCTTCCTCACTGTGCACCTGCAATTAAAATAATCCATTTAGTGAGCAAATCGCAACAAAACGAACATGTAAAACAAGACCTTGGTGGTAAAATCATCTTTCTCATTCAAAGAGAGAAGAAACTGACCTGAGGAATACATCTTGGAGGAACACCAGGTGCATCTGGGATACCATTGAGAAGCACATCGATATCCTCTAACTGAAGACTGACAGGATTGAAAAGTCGCCTCTCATCCTCATAACGAACCACAGGTTGATCTGGTACAGCAACAGTGTTCTCATCTTCATTGTCATCATCAACCCATTCCTCTTCTTGGAAAGGAGCACCATACTGCTCACCATTCTTAGGACCAGCCCCACTCTTCTTGAACAGCTTATAAAGAGCATAGTAATCCTGGGGGTACTTACATCTCCCTAGTTCGTCTTCATCCATTGTGTACTCGTGCATCACCCAATCAGTCCGCTCACCATTAGGTGCCCGGCCTCTATAGAAAACAAGAGTCTTCTTGAGTCCTACAGATCTTGAATTATACTCAATGACTCGATCCTTCCCTGTAGCCTTCCAATACCCAGTCTCAGTGCCTCTGCTTGACCTAGCTGCGTTTGGATACTTCCTACTCCTTGGAGTGAAATAGAACCACTGTC